>NW_022589737.1:60616-115743 GCF_004348235.1 Phoca vitulina
GACATCTTGGCTCTTTCCACAGTTTGGCTATTGTGGACATTGCTGCTTATTTTTTTAATTTCTTTTAAAGATTTTATTTTTAAGTAATCTCTATACCCAACATGGTGTTTACACTTAAAACCCCGAGATCAAGAGTCACATGCTTGCCAACTGAGCCATCCAGGTGCCCCAATCTTTGTTTAAATATAAATATGATGCTGAAATTAAGAATTAGGGATTCGACCAAAGACATTTAGGGGGTGGAAAAGCAAATCTATGCTTTTATATCTCAAGATATCATCTTCCTTCATGAATGTGGATACAAAGCAATATGAAACACCACCATGGTGAAATACTGAATGGGCTAAGGGAACAAAGACCTCAATATTGAACAGATGAACATAATTTAATTAACATCCACAACCAATTATACAGCAATAAATGCCTTAAACTAGACTAGCCTGGAAGCCTCATCCTCCTGATTCCTTTTCAGAACATCCCTAGGGTTACTCAAAGCCATGGTCAAATGCCCTAAATATTCATCAAAGGTTAATGTGGGCACCCACACCTTTGAAGACAACAATGCATTGTGGTTCAGTGCAATGAGCATTAGAATTTGGATCATATTAATATTATTCTAATTAAATATATTTCTTAGTTTGAGCATTTTCTTACTTGGTAATGCTCATTTGAAAGAAAAGAAACTGAATCTGGATGTCATCCTGGGGTTTTAAATTGTTGAGATTAGCAGCTAAGTTGTATTATTGGGAAGGTCAATTTTAGTGAAGTTACATCACATATAAAGATGCAGCTATGGGATATCTAATATTTGCTAAGAGTTGGAATTTTTGAATTCTTAGTGCAATAAAAGTATTTTAATTCTGCAACTGTTCTGTGTTTTCTGCTTTTTATTTTTATTTGATTCTGGTAAGAAAACTTACAATGAGATCTACCTTCCTGACAGATTTTTAAGGGTACAATATTGTTAACCATAAGCATGATGTTGTGCAGCAGATCTCTAGAATTTATTCATTTTGCCTTACTGAGAGTTTATACCCTTTGATCTGCTCTCATTTTCTCTTTCATCCCTGCCCTGGCAACCACCATTCTTCACTTTGTTTCTTTTTTTTATGTTCAATTAGCCAACAGTAGTACATAATTAGTTTTGATGTAGTGTTCAACAATTCATTAGTTGCCTATAACACACAGTGTTCATCACAACACGTGGCTCCGTAATGCCCATCACCCTGTTACTCCATCCCCCGCCCCCGCCACCCTTCTGTAACCCTTAGTTTGTTCCTGGAGTCCAGAGTCTCTCATGGTTTGTCTCACTTTCTGATTTCTATGAGTTTAACTATTTGTTTCATTTTAAAGGAAAAAGTCTCAAAACAGAGTATGCTGAGAATCAGGAACTGCCGCTAGGGTGTGCTGTGGTCAATTAGCTGTCTTTTACAATGCTGGCATTCAAAGGTGCTTGTGACTTGTCCCAAAAGAGACGATGTTTTCACTTTCAGCTTTTACTTTTATGATTCATTTTTTGGAAATCCGAAGTATATGAAAATTGTCTAATTATAATTTCCTGACTTCTAATTATAATTCCTGATTGAGGGGCGCCTGGGTGGCTCAGTCGTTAAGCATCTGCCTTCGGCTCAGGTCATGATCCCAGGGTCCTGGGATGGAGCCCCACATGGGGCTCCCTGCTTGGCGGGAAGCCTGCTTCTCCCTTTCCCACTCCCCCTGCTTGTGTTCCCCTCTCGCTGTGTCTCTCTCTGTCAAATAAATAAATAAAATCTTTTAAAAAAATAATTCCTGATTGATTTCTCTGACCCTCTTTTACACCTGAATTTGTCACTAAATCTGTAGTATTTATCACAGCGCTTGTAAATAGCTGGCATTTAAATATTTGTTAGATAGGTAAATGAACAAAAAGTTGGAAATTAGTTTGTGGTTATAGTTTGACTGTAAGTTCCATGAAGAGGCCGTGTCTATTCTTGTTCAGCACTGTATCTCTAGAATTTAGAAAGTAGTAGCACCCCAAAAAATGTGTGTGTTTGAATAGAACTTTAGAATGCTCTGAAATGATTCCTTTTGTCTTCAGACTACTTTAAGTCTTCTTTATTAACCTTGGGAATCAATGGCTGTGGTGAGCCTCCTTTTGGTTTGAGAGTCCATGAAGGGAAATTAGGTACACAATGTAGAGTATCTAATTCCTGAACTAGAAAAGATAGGATGAGCCTTGAACATCTTCATAATTGCCAGTGACTCATTGTTGTCTCTTGCTGGGGGAAAAACATGTAAGTGATAGGAAGAAGAATGGACCTTCCTGAAGAGAAGGAAAAGGAGGAAGTCATGATTGGTGGAAAGTTCTGTAGCAAAAATAAAAGGATGTAAAAAGGAATTAGTGTAAAAATACTAAAATCAGACAAAAATTATTCACACAACCATAGTTCTAGATTTAGATCATGCATCTTAGTTCATGTGATAATTAGAGCTAGAACAGGATTATCGCAATATATTGATGCAATTGATTTACTTTGTTATTACTGTCTGACAGGATCAAGTCTCTAGAGAGACTCGGTTTATTGTATTCAGTTCTTTGAGTCGTTGAGTTTCTGGTTGGAGGGAAGCCAGTGTTCCTTAGTTTTTTCTCAGATGATTTTTGAGTATTTCCGGTGAGAGATCATCTGAACCTGAAGTCAGTTTGTACTTGTGCTGAAGCTGTTACAGAAAGATTCATGGCCCCTGGTGGCCCCAGGCTCTGAATTATCCATCTTTTTACGTAGTCACCCTTGTAGACTTCAGAACAATTTCGGTCTAGGTTCCATGAACAGAGAGAGCTAGTAGAATGCTGCTGTGAGGGAATGGTGATAAGGGAAGACAAGACTTTTGTGCCAGGCAGATTTGATTTGAAGTCTAGGCTCTTGGGGTCCCTAGGTGGATCAGTCAGTTGAGCATGTGACTCTTGGTTTCAATTCAGGTCATGATCTCAGGGTCATGAGATCAAGCCCCATGTCAGGCTCTTGCTCAGTGGGGAGTTTCCTTCTCTCCCTCTCCTGCCCCTCCTTCCTTCTCTCAAATAAATAAATAAATCTAAAAAAAAAAAAAGAAAAGAAATATATTTTCTCCATGTGAGGGAATATATCTAATTCTTTAATCCTAAGCAACTGTGTGGTGCTTGGAACATGAAAGTTACTGAATTAAGTCTTGATGAACAAAAAAGAATAAATGAATGCATTCCTGCGTGCTGTTTGATAGAGTGAATGGAGGAAAGGATTCTAGTCATTGCCTAAAATGAGAAAGAAGCTCTTGACTGTGATTTCTTCCAATAATCCTTGCTACGCAGGACTCCAGAGTGAAAGTCAAAGTAAAAAATTGAGAAAGATGGGGAGATGCTCTGAGACTTACGTGGTCAAATGGTCATGACTGGCTCAAGTAAGGAAAACAAAAATTTCCCTCCTTTTATCTTCAGTTTCTTCTATAGAGGTGTGGGGCTCTCCATTTCAAATGTCTCTCTTCCCTAGGACTGGACTTGGGTGCTCTAGCTGTAGACCCCAACTGCTCTTTTGCATTCAGACTCACACAGAAGGAGGATGCTATACATTCGAAGACTGTCCTATCACCTAGTGTGATTTCCTCAGAGTTAACAGAAGCAAAATGATCTTCTACCTTTGTAGGACTTTAAATTATCTCATAGTCCCTCTGGAGCCCCATACATGATGTAGTCCAAGACTCAGGGAACAGGAGCCCTCCGAGCACAGGGAGCAATTAAATGCTGGGTGTTGAGAGAGTTTAAGAGTGAAAAAATAGTACATGGTAATCAAGATAATCTTGAAAGGAATTGGGAGTCAAAGAGCTTGTGGTTCCTCCAACCACCCTATTTTTCTACTCTGAGTAGACTTCTCATGGAATCCTTTTGTTCTTTACAAGCCTCAGAGATTTGGCCACTTCTCTGTCATTTTTTTCCCCCAATTTCTACCTATTGCCTTTTTGGCTGTAGAAGAAATTCTAGCATGGTGAAAAAGTATCCACCTTGGAGCCAGAAGATTCTGGTATAAAGAACAAGCCTGTTTCTCATTAGCTATAAACCCTTGAGAAGGTCAGTAGTCCTTTCTGAACCTTAATATAGGTTATAATATGGAGTTATAATAGTATTTCACAGGGTGATTGTGAGGAGTAAATGAAACAATGCTTACACAGTTCCTGACACAAACTACTTGCTCCTACAATTTTTATTGAAAATGGAGGGAATGTAGATTTCTCTTCATCATTAGAAACTTTGCTTCCCCCCCACCCCTTACTCCTGCCTTACCCAATTTTAGGATGAAGTTTTGTTTCCTTTGTCTGTTGGCTTAATTTTTTGTTGTTTGTTGTTTTTTTTTTTTTTTTTAGTTGTGTTTGTTTTAACTACTAGTAATTATAGTGAAAGACATGGTAAGTAACAGAAACAAAACAAACTAACATTTCTGGAGTTAGTAAAAATGTAAGAAGTCTAGGAATCCTTCTCATAACAATAGCCTGTTCTCTAGAGACTCTAAATGATATAAGATTTCCAGACTCTCAGCATTTAACCAGGTCAACCAAGAAAGGGAAAAAAGACCCAAGAAAGGGAAAGTGGAACTAACATTTAAAGAGTGCCTACTTGTGACAGACGTCTTTAAAAATCTTATTTTATTTAATTCTCACCACATAGATATAGGGTAAGTATCATTAGTCTACTTCGCAAATGATGAAATGGATCACCAGAGAAGTTAAGTTCCTTCCTCAAGATTACACAACTATTCAGTAGTAGAGGTAAGAATGGAGCCTAGACTCATGGACTGAATTCAATGGCAAAACCAAGTTGATATGAAAACATCAGAACCTGATTCCTAGTTTTCTTTACAATTTTTGAGCCTCTGGATAAGGAAGGTATGCCTTCTATTGATCCTCAGGGATTTAGACCCATGGGCTTCATCCTGCCTGTCTCCTTTTGTACTTATTTGTGCTTCTTTGCCCAAAGTATATTTGCTTGTAGTCGATGGAAATTATTACTCTTAAACAATAGTCAGCATCTTCTAAGGAGTTTCTGACAAGTAACTAAGTGGTTTTGTGATGACAGGCATTATCCCTGTGTGAAATTAAAGCTCTTCATCTTACTATGTAAATTACTTAGCACTGGTTTCTAATAAGAATTCAATATACAGTAGCTAGATCTGTATTTTTTTTCAATTCATCCTATTGATTATTCATCCATCTATGATAAATTCCTGTTGGGCTCCATTTTCATGTGATCTCTCCAAGCATAAAATTTGCAAGTTACCCCAGGGATTACATAAAAATGATGGCTATTAATTGCAATTGTTATCACTGATTGGTCAGGTAATAAATGCTTATAAGACTTGTGTACATTTCTAAGCATTTATTCATTTGATCTTTTGAAATCTATCTTACAATATCTATGATGGATAGCAATCACAAGACCTAAGAGTATACAGCCAACAGCATTTATATGTATTTATTCATTAATCAAATAATTTTATGCATTTTAGGCATTTCTTTACTTAAGGATTTAAAAGTTTTAAGAACACATAAGGGCTCAAGTGTGATAAGAACAAGAGGAAGTCTTAGATGAATCACTGAGGAAACATTAGGAGACAGAAAAACAACAGGAGACTTATAAGAAACTCCATGATGATAAGAGACATAAGAGAGAGAACAGCAGGAAATGAGGGGATGATCAAAACAGCTTGTTCTGACCTTATTAAGTATCTCCCCTTTTTTAAAAAAATATTTTATTTATTTATTTCAGAGACCACATGAGCAGAGGGAGGGGCAGAGGGAGAGGGACAAGCAGACTCCCCACTCAGCAGGAAGCCCAACATGAGGTTCCAACCCAGGGGCCCTGAGATCACGACCTGAGCCAAAGTCAGACATTTAACCAACTGAGACACCCAGGTGCCACTGTGCTAAGTATTTCTATGCAGTAACACAAACAGCTCTTCTGTCAAGAAGGGAAATGACTGTCGAAAGAACTGGATGAAAATAAGCAGTGTTCTATGATCAACACACACGAGCATAAATAGGGCATATGTGTTGTCCTGGTAGGTGCTGAAATGGATCAGACACTGTTCTCATAATTACAGACCTTTCCTTCCATTTTGTGTAAATATACTTTTCATATTCAAAAGAAGATTGTTGGCCTTAAAAGTTTACTCTTCTTATTGATCACAATCAGGTATTAGGGAAGATAAGGAGTGTGTGGTGCAGAGCCCAAATACCTGTCATGAATCATAGAGAAATTCATTACTTTCTCCTGTAAAATCTGTGCAAATGCAGTGGTTCTACTCCATGAAAGCCTCAGGGACTTAGGACCCTTCTGTCTCGTGGATTCTCCATTCTTAGGGGTTTTCACCCTAGTCTTCATAGTCTAAAGTGGCTCAGAATATATCTGCATTCCCATCAGTGAATAGGAAGAGGGGAAAGTGAGGAGGAGGTCATAATCTTTCCTTTGAAAGGATGTGGTGTGAAGTTGCACACATCATTTTTTATTTCTTATTGGCCAGGACTTAGTCCTAAGGTCGCACCTAGTTTTAAGGGAGGCTGGGAAATGTCTTTATTCTGAATGGCCACAGACTTGGCTCATCTTGCGCTAAACTTGAGAATTGACATTGGAGGATACTTAGCAGCATGCAGTCACGAGGACAGATTTTTGAGTGGAGACACCTAATCTAAAGCAGGTTGTATTTATTCCCTATTATATTACAAATTTTGTTTTCCTTAAGCACTTATACTACTGGATATTTTCTTGTTTATTTACTTGCTTATTTGTTTATTGAATATTTCCTCCCCCTGCAATGTAAACTCCAGCTAGGGAAGGGTCTTTGTGTCTTGTTATTGCCACTATGCCAATGTTTAGAACAATGCTTTGCCTACGGTAGAAGTCCAATAATTATATGTTGACTAAAATAATGAATTACATGTTCTCTTTCAAAATCTGATCATTGGATTCATTTAATAGTCTATATGCAAAAAGTGAAATTCTTCATGTGTTTACACTAAGTATGAATAAACAGATAAATAAAATGTATTCATATTTTTAATAGCTATAAAGGTCCGTTTAATTATGTATATTGTGCCAGGTTCAGAGGCTTTTCATGTAAGTGTCCTTCCAATAACCAGCATCATATGTATGTTTCCTGATTCAGTTCCTTCCGACCCAGCTCCATGTATAGTCTGTGGAATTTCTCTAGTCCAGCTGGGTCAGATGATTTTTCCAGCATTTCCGTGTTGTTGACCAGATACTGTAGCCAACAGCAGTTATAATCAGGAGAACCAATACCAGATGTGGTTTCTACCAAGAGAAAAGGATCATTCCCTCTCACAGTTAGTTTGGTACATGTAAAGAACGTAGTCCTAAAGCCTAATAATGATAAAATAGAATCTGTGCTTATATTGTGCTTTACTGTTGTGGGTATACACACGCGCGTGTGCACACACACACACACACACAGATATCACCTCCATTAAGATCCACTGGATCTTTAATATAAACCCAGGGAGGTAAGTATGCCATTATTTTCATTTTACAAATAAGACAAAAAACTCAGAGAAAGTAAATACGAATGACATCGCAGAGACCAAAATCAACCTGAGTTTTCATACGCATATTCTCTTTATCCTATACATATTCTCAATGGCAATATGATTCTTTCTTTGTCAGATTTAACATCATTCTGAAATAAAGAAGACATAAGAAACTTGATCCCTTCTAGTGTCCTTTAGCCAGGAAAATGAGCATAGGTGTTCTCACTTACTTACACTGTTACCCCCACTATCAAAAAACCCAAAAAACAAAAAACAAAAAAAAAAAACCCCAAAAAACAAAACCAAACACCTTAATTTTATGATCCTGATGAAAAACCCATAAACCACCCATGACTGGAAGGCTTGGTCCCTGTGAGCATTGCCCTGTCTCCTCGCCAACCCCCCCCTTCAAACCCTTCTCCCCCATGATGTTAGGAAGGATGCAATCTTGGGACAAATGACTCAAATTAGAGATGAAGAGTCAATGATATAATGTTCATAAAGTTCAGGTTCTACCACACAGTATTATTAGCAGGGCCTAGTGCACAGTAAGCCTTTGATAATTAAGTCTGTTACAGAAATAGGATGTGATTGTTGATGTTCAAGCATTTCACTGGTTAAAAAAAAACTCTTCCCTTTGCCTATCTTCTGATGGTTCCCTCACTGAGACTAGGCAAAGGAAAACAAACAATGAATCATGGAACACCACATCAAAAACTAATGATGTACAGTATGGTGACTAACATAACACTATAAAATAAAATTAAAAAAAATAAAAAAGGAAAACAAGCAAACATTCTAGGGTTGAAGAATTTTCCCTTGATCCCTTAATCAAGTAGTTGCTACTTTATAACCGGTCCCTAGAAGGGGCAGGTCATCCCAGAAATTTTGACAGCCGCTGTTTTCTCCTGGCTGTGACTCAGAGCTCTCAGACTGCGGGAGAAGGTAGGTGACTGGCAGCCGTCGCTGGGGCTGGATCCCACCCCTTCACCCTGATGGCTGAGACCCGTTCTTTCCCCATTGCCAAATCTGCAGGGGCTTGCTTTAACTGCAAGCCCAAGGGGGGGCGGGTATTGAGTCCTGGTGTTAGGTCCCTGGGAGTTTTCTGCCGGTTTGGCAGTTTAGGGGGAGTCTTATGGGGGCTGGATAAGGGATTTAGGCATCCCTGATCCTCTCAAGGTCCTTTTTTTTACTTTCCTTCTCTTTTATTTTACTTTTCTCTCTTTCTTTCTTGTAGAAAATTGATGTTTTCTCAATTTTATCTAATTTTATGCTGTGGAAATGGAGTTTAAAACCTCCCCCACTCGCGACCCCAGCCAGATTGCAGACCCTAACCCCTTTCATATAGAGATATTCAAGGGGCCGACTCTGATCCCTTCTGTTAATGCTTGGACACTGCAAATCTAGAACTGAAACTTTACAGAGTAAATCTACGTAAGCCCCACTACGCATTCAAATCGCCTCCTGGTCTGGATCACGAGTTTTCAGCTGTTTTCCTGCAACAGGCTGCAGGGGTGTGGCTCGCTGCGCCATAGCTCGCCGGCTCCTCCCTCTCCCTGGCGGGTGCTGAATCGAAAGGTGCTGGGACTCCTGGATTCCTGAGGGTCCACCTTAACACGCAGCCCCCGGCTCAGGGAGCCCCCCTCTATGTTCCCAGCTGTCTCGGATTGCCTTTGACCTTGGTCAGCTGCTGTGGTCAGTCTTTGCCTACCTGTTGCTAGGTGCATTTCTGAAATGGTGGGGGAGAAGATGCAGAAGAACAAATTTTCCTCAGTGAGGGATTTGTTCTGAGGGCATAAGGCTGTTTATTTTTGTAGGAGACACCTCTCTGCTCTGTCTCTTCACCTGAAAGCCACCCTTGGTGAGTATTGCCAAGCCTTAGAGCTTTGCTTGCCTGTCGGGTTTCTTCAGCTGTTGTACCCCTGTGTCCTGGGTCCTTCTCCTGCTTTAAGCTTCCTACTGATTTACTAAAAATTCTTCCTTCCCCAGCGCCAGCGTGTTGCGCCAGAGACCTCACCCCAGTCAAGCATCTGCATGATAACCCTTTTCCTGAGCATTCTCTCCTCTCCCTACAGCTGCTACTGCCCTCTGTGTTTCTATCAATTGCGAGCCATTTAGCCACACGCAGTTTTTATCCAGTTCTTCAAAATAACAAACATGGAACCAAAAGCCTGATGTATTGGTGCTGATTTGTCGAGATGGGACACGATATACAAGAAGCACCAATGCTATCAGACAGATGAGTCACGTGGACATTGCTCTGAATGGGGGTAGGGTGTGAGGTTTTAAAGGGTGATTGGGATGAGCATAAAGGGCCTAGAAGTATTTCTGCCACAATCTTCAGGATCCTTGAGTGGCGGTGTTGTTCTAGGAAGGAAAGTTGCCTTTCTCAAGAGCCTACATGTTATTCTGGACTGTGAGTTCCTGAGTGAAGCTTGGGCTTCCCCATGACTCATCTGCCCTGGGACTCTGGATAAGCACATCAGTTTCACTTTCCTTCAGCATTCTTTGTGCACCAGGCAACTCTATTTTAGTTCCTTAAGTTGTATTTTCAGTGAAAAGTCCCCTAACTGGTGCTGGAGATTGCAGCTCATGTCACCCTTGACAGAACAGGGAGAGGCAAGGTCACAAGTGATTCTGTTCAGAGTGGTCGGAGGGCAGCTTCCAGGGCTACTAGGGCCAATGACTAGGACCAGACCCACCTGCTAATTCTCTGGATAAAAGAATCATATTGTAAATCATAGTCTAGGTATATAAATTTATCTCCTTGTTACCATATCACATGAAGTGGTTGTCCAAGATTATAATAAAATTTGGAAGATACAGTTAGGATGACATGATTTAAAATAGAGGACATGTTGCATATATGATATTTATATATGTATATTAGAATATCTTGGACAGAGGAAACAAACAGTGATTTCAATTATGAGTCCCAAAAGAAAAGTCACAAGATAAATGACCTAAGTTGCAGGGGACCATTTTGGATCAAGCAGTTTCTTGCGAAGCAGGTCTCTGGGTAGCATGAACCAAAGTAACAGCCAAGATCTATTTAACAACCATAATAATTATAACAGGAACAATATTTCCTTGTATTAAATACACTTTCGAAAAAGTGAAACTGGTATTTGAACCAGCCTCGGGTGTTTCAGAGACTTCCTGTTTAGTGGGGACTTAGTGAATCTTACAGCTTCCCCATCTGGGTCTGGCATTTAGGAGGAGGCTTACCATTGGTATCTTTGTCCCCTTCTTTATAGCTTTTTTCTCCTTCCAGCTCCAACATCAATCCTCTGAATATATTCTTATGCTGGACAGAAGCACATAAAGTCTGGTATTTGAATAGATAATCCCCAACATATCACTGTATTCATGATGTGTCTTTTCCACAGTAGCCCTGCATCACCATGGTGCTCCCTGGTGGTCTACTAACCCGCAAAGAGGAACCAGGTAAGCCTGATTCATGACCCTTACTTGCCACTGTATCTTTAGCATCTGGCCCCATGCCTGGCAGGCAGGAAGACTTCTGTTAAAGTTTGTTCACCTCTTGAACCCTGGTCTATCTCCAGTACCCTTGAAGAGCATCGGTGTGACCTTGTCCATTCGTGAGTTCGTGGCTGGTGTGTCTGCTACCTTAAACTATGAGAATGAGGAAGACGTTCCTTTGGAGACCTTCTTTGTGTTCCCCATGGATGATGACTCAGCTGTCTACAGCTTTGAGGCCATGGTGGATGGGAAGAAAATTAAAGCAGAATTACAGGAGAAGAGGAAGGTACTAGGGATGAGTAGATTATCTCTCCCCTTCTTATTTCCTTCATGCATACTCTTAGGATCTCTACAAATGCTCCTTCACAAAAAGTGCTGATGTGGAATGCTTTCTTCTACTCCCCTCTAGCTGCTATTTTCCTAAAATCATCTGGAGGTGGGGGGGGGCGGGAATCAATCAGAGCCATTCAAAGTATAGCTGTGAGCTTGGCAGGACCGATCACAGGCCTTCTCCATCAGTTTTTGTTTCTTGTACTACTCCTCTCTTCATTCAAGCAAGCCACCTTTGCTATGGCCTCTCTTTCCCTGTTCTCCTTAGGCCCACAGCATCTATGAGAGTGCCATCAGCAACCGCCGCCAAGCTTTCCTGTTGGAGGAGGACAAGTACTCCAGGGACGTCTTCTGTTGCAACGTGGGGAATCTGAACCCAGGGTCAAAGGTGGCGCTCACCCTGAAGTCCGTGCAGGAACTGCCCTTGGAAGCAGATGGAGCCCTGCGCTATGTGCTCCCAGCTGTTTTGAATCCTCGATACCGTGGCTCTGGTGACTATTCTTTCCTTTTAAATCCCTGTGGTGGGTGATATAATTTGGGAAACCCCCTCAAGGTTGTAGGGGTGCTAAGAAGTGTGGGAAGGGGAAACAGAATTAAAGTCACTTTTTGTAGGATCGTTTGAGGACAGTTGCCTTGATATGAAGCCTCCTATAGTCCCTTTGGAGGACCTGCCCTATACATTCAGCATGCTTGCCACCATCAGTTCCCAGCATGGCATTGAGAGGATCCAATCCAACTGCCCCTTCAGTCCTACTGAATACCTTGGAGAAGATAAGACGTCTGCCCAGGTAATTCATAAGAAAGCACTGTTATTGCCAGCACCCCTATTCTTTGGGTTCTGATCTTGTTCCTCACTCAGTCCTTCCAAAATGGTCCTTACTTTTCCCTGTTAACTAGAGGGAATCCCACTTTGTTCCTTCTTTATCCCCATTTCTTCTCCAGAGCCTTCTCTCCATTCTTGTCCCTGCTCCTGACCACACTTCCTCATGGAAGAGCCCTGTAGCTCTCAGCCCTGACCTCAGCCGCACGCAGCAAATGGTGATAGTTCTAAGATGGATCTTTTGCTTGTTCTTAACTCAGGTTTCCTTGGCTGATGGACACAAATTTGATCGGGATGTGGAACTCCTGATTTACTACAGTGAGGTGCACACCCCCACTGTTGCTGTGGAGATGGGGCAACCTAAAGACAACCCAGGTATTCTCTTTCTTCCTTTGTAGTGACCACCTAAAGGGGAGCTCCTGTCTTGGAATTACCCTCAAATTACCCTCACTTTTCTTTCCTCCTATCCAGTAGTGGGTAAAACATTCAAATAGCTTACATTATGGTGTGCAGAAATGGTTAGATACAATGAGTATCCATCTACATGACTATGTCTTGTAGGCAGATTTAAGTGGATCAGTAGATAATTGGATCAAGGACATGGGCAAATAATTCACAAGAGGAAACACGACTAGTGTACAAATATAAATGACAATGATCAGTCTCTACAAGTGCAAATTAAGATTAAAAATAACTGGAAGTTTGTATCTCTTAATCCCTTTGATCTATTTCTACTCTATTCTATCCCCTTATGTATTATCTATTTTACTAAGAGGTATACACTTTCAGTTGCAAAATAAATAAGTCACAGAGATGAAGAGGAGAGCACAAGGAATAGAGCCGATAAGATTGTAATAATGTTGTTTGGTGGCGGATGGTGACTATACTTCTTGTGGTGAGTGCTGAGTAATGTATAGAGTTGTTGAATCATTACGTTGTATACCTGAAATTAATATGACACTGTATGTTAATTATACTTCAATAAAAAAAGTAAATACTCATTTGTACGAAAAAAATGAAATAAAAATAACAATGTGATATTTTCACTTTTAAAACTATCAAAGATTTCCAAATCTGATAATGCCTCATCATCCATCTCCAGAGATTTTTTTCATCTCACCCTAGTATCTTAACTTCTAAGACTTAGTTTCTTAATAAATTTAGTTTCTTAATTTCTTTAATTTCTCATATTTTCTAAATTTTCCTGTCTATATGTGTACTTTTCTTTATGATTATAACTAGTATCACCCATATCAGTCTGTTGCTCTCTTGGGGCCTTCCTGGGCAGCCATGCCCCTGGATTGCAGGGACCATGAAGCCTAACTAGAAAGATACTGCCACTTCTGAAGAATTTTCCGCATTTGTCGAATGGAAGGATGTTTGGGGACAGTCATAGTCAAAGTGCTATAGCTTGGGTTAGGTTCTTACTTCTGTAACTACAACCACTTTGAAGACAATTTCCTGCAGTTGGCCCTCCACAGGCCATTCTTCTCTCTCACTGTTCATGTTTGGCCAAGGCTGCCGAGAGCTCCTTAGTTTATCCTCACTTGTTCAGCCATTTTTCCTCCAGGCTAGCTGTCCATGCTAAAGCCATTTAGAGGGGCTCCCAACCTCAACCAGGTTTGCTCTAGCTTCTCTTCCGTGAAGCTCCATGCTCTGTCTGTACATTAGTTGAGTCCTTTTGTATTGGTTCTGTCCTCTCCCTTTAGTGGGTTCCCCCTTGGGTGTCCATGAAATACTCCCACAGTAGTGGGGGTCTGGTCTTCAGTCAGAATTATTTTAATCCACCACAGAAAGTTTTATAATCCTGAATCTTAAAAGGTATGAGTTGAGATCTCAGTTCCTTTCCTTCCAAGCAGTTCCCTTGGCCCTTGGCAGAATGCCTCATCTGTTCCTATGGTGGGCTCTGCAGGCCAGAGGGGGACATCGGGGGTAGCCTTTATGATCTTGTGAATCCCTTCTAGCAGGGCCGCTCAAATCTGGCTTTCCAGACCATCTGTCTGGTCAAGACGACTTGCTGTTCCCATCCATATAAAGAAGCAAACAACAACTGGCAGCTTGACTCACTAAAACCATTGAGAGTTCTGCCAAATGAAGCATACCACTACATGATGAAAATACAAAATTTGTATTTTTTAAACTTAGAATGTACTTAACCATATTAAGAACATGATTTTTTAAAAATTATATGTATAATTTAATAAAAGTAATAAAAAAAGTATAAATACTTTCTAAAATTGTTATTAAGAGTTTAACCTGAGTTAAGCTCTAGGATGAGTTCCTTAAATGTATGGTATCACTTAACCCTTAAAATAATCTTGGGGCAGGTATTACTACTTGGATTCTTCAGATGAAGAAACTGAGGCTAGCAAGCTGAGGAGCTAGGGCTTGAAATGTCTTATTTAAAAATGAAGAAGCAGGGGCGCCTGGATGGCTCAGTTGTTAAGCGTCTGCTTTCGGCTTAGGTCATGATCCCGGGGTCCTGGATCAAGCCCCGCATGGGGCTCCCTGCTCCTCGGGAAGCCTGCTTCTCCCTCTCCCACTCTTCCTCCTTGTGTTCCTTCTCTCGCTGTGTCTCTGTCAAATAAATATATAAAATCTTTAAAAATAAATAAATAGGGCGCCTGGGTGGCTCAGTTGGTTGAGCAGCTGCCTTCGGCTCAGGTCATGATCCTGGAGTCCCGGGATCGAGTCCCGCATCGGGCTCCCTGCTCAGCGAGGAGTCTGCTTCTCCCTCTGACCCTCCCCCCCGCATGCTCTCTCTCTCTCTCATTCTCTCTCTCAAATAAATAAATAAAATCTTTAAAAAATAAAAATAAATAAATAAATAAATAAAAGGAAGCAGAAACTCATGTAGGTGAAAATAACTTGAGCCACGCCAAAGGAATTATAGTAGAAATACCTAGATAGTGCATTTTGTATATCTGGCATTGTTCTAAACACATTAGATATATGTACCTATTTCGTTGTCATGGCACCCTTTCTGATTTACCAGTCTAGCGCCAATCCCATTACAATCAGCTGTGTCTTAAAATGGAAGGGAATTTATCTTGCCTATTAAAAAAAAGCTGCTCTTCCACCATGTATCCAGAGATCTAGATTTTTTAGAAGTTATCTTTGAACCAGTGTTTAAGCAAATATTTGCTGAGTTGCACCCATTTTATTTGGAAGCCAGTTTGGTCATTGGGGTATCTGAGGGTTAAGAGATTAAACTGAGCCGCATCTTATAGGCATACTGAATCCCAAGGCTACTGAGAATTTAAACTCATCATTCTTGAATCACTTTATAAAAATAGGATATTGGAATTCCATTCTTTGTTAACTTACATTTTCTGAACTATAAAACAAGTGGATATAACCCAGCCATTCTCATTCCATCTCTGTCTCAATACTAACATTTCAATTCCTGCATCAGTTTTCACTTGTTCCTCAAAATAAAATCAAAGCTTTGACAACTTGGTAACAAAGGCCAGACTCCCATGGTTTCCTCTATAGTGTTGTTTGGGTGATGCGATTAGAGTCTAACACACATCCTAGCTCTGGAGATGTTTCATACCCAAAGCAGACGGACTTTCCTTGGTGTGTATGACACTATGCCCTCAGCTCTTACAAATTGTCAACATAAGAACTCCCCATGAACATCATGTTTTCAAAAGTGTAATTAAAGACTTAAATAAGGACCCATGTGATAAATTTCCCATTGATTTGAAAGGAAGGTGTCTCTGCAAAGAAATTAGCTCAGTTCTTCTGGTAAATGCTGGAACATTATAACTTCATGCATTTCACTAATTTACCTAGCTGCTAGGAAGCTAGCATCCAACTATATATTTTAATTATGGCTTGTGCCTGGTAACCTCTACCTTCTTTTTTCTCTTTCATATCTTTTCTGCTTCTATATCTTTTATGTTTATAACTCACCTCAAACCCTTTGCCAGCAGACACAGTATGAAGATCAGTGTTTTAGATTCGGATCTTCTCAGCTCCCTATCTAACTCACTATCATTGATTCTTGAGGTCTTTAGTATTCTTGAGTTCCTTTTCATATTACAGTGTTCTTATCCTTTCTAAGTAGATGGTTTCATGAAAGATCCATCTGCGATGGTGTGTTTCTACCCAAATATCCCAGAAGCTCAGTCACCAGTTATCTGTGGAGAATTCGTCTTCCTCATGGACCGCTCAGGAAGTATGCAATGCCCCATAAGTAAACAGGATAAATCTCAGCTGCGCATAGAGGCAGCCAAGGTAAAACTAGTTCCTCTCTCTTTCTGGTTACATGCACAAATGGGGATGAATCTCAGGAGTTAAATTAGGGCCCATCTGGTACTTTGGGTGTGTTCCCCATCTGAGCTACATCTACCATGACCACTCTGAGGCTAGCCTTGGGCTATAAGGGCCTGGACTCATGAAGTGGGTGAAGGTCCGCTCTCTCAAGAGTTAGATTGACAGCATCTGTGTGTCTGAGAAGATTCTCTCTCACTGTCTCCCCGTACTCTCTTCCTTCAGGAAACACTGCTTTTGCTGCTGAAGAGTTTGCCTATAGGCTGTTATTTCAATGTCTATGGATTTGGAAGTTCCTATGAGGCATTCTTTCCGTAAGTTTCTAGAAAGCCCATTGAGAGTCCAAAAAGATACTTTAAAGAAAGGACTAGATTGCTGAAGGGGGTTACTCCACAGTTGACTTTGGCAGTGGGTATTTCAAGTGACGTTGTTTACAGTGGGGGCATCTCAATTCAGGGACTTAGTACTGCATGATGTTGAACAGCTATCATGTCACTGGGCATGTTTGTTTTTTTCTCAGGAATAGTGTGCAATACACTCAGCAGACCATGGAAGAGGCACTGAGGAGAGTTAAGCTTATGCAGGCTGACCTGGGGGGCACGGAAATCTTGACACCACTCCAGATCATTTACAGGGAACCTTCCATTGCGGGCCACCCCCTTCAGGTAGGAACTGGAAGAGAGCTGATATGAGGCGACAGAGGGAATGAAATCTCTGTTCAAAAATCCATACCCCTGAGCTTCATTGTAGGATTGTTAAAATATGATATATAATTCAGAGTCTTCTATCATATAGTAAGGAGAAAAAGACAAGAAGCATGTAATAGAATTCTTCTTCCTTAGATCTGTGCTGTGGGCTCTGGGTGATGGAGGTCCTTTTGCAGAGTTCCACAAAAGCCTTAGATGAGACGAGAAGGGGGAGGTGAGGAAAATCCCAGGTGCCCAACAAACCTTGTGAGAACGTGGTGCAAGTGACCATGGAAAATTAGGGCCCTCATGCCAGTCTGAGGAGGCATCAGTCTCTGCAACAAAATGGTTGATTTTTTTCCAAGGGCGAATTCCGGTATCTTAAAAATGATCTTCACAGAGATTTGATGAATGTCTTCTTTCCTTCGACAGCTTTTTGTCTTCACAGATGGAGAAGTTACTGACACGTTTAATATAATTAACGAAGTCAAGAGAAACAGGCTGAGGCACAGGTAGGAAGACGACGTGATTTCTGGGTGACTGATCCAGGTAATGCCATCTATAGTCTAATCCACATGGTGCCAATGTTGACATTCCTTGTGGAGGATAGAGTGATTGAAGAATTTTAGTTTTACTAGCTGACAAGTTTTTTTCTATATCATTTTCCCCCTCTCCACTAAAAGATAAAAGTAATTTTCTAAATAACATCAGTAACACCCCAAAGTCATTGCCCTTTATTCTTTCTAAACCAGAATGGAAACAAAAATTAAATAGTAAGACAGTTTTTTTAAACTATAAACATTTTTATCAAAGTAAAACATAAAGCTACACAAATCATAAGTATATAGCTGATCACTGTATCACTTCGATCACTACTAACTTTTTCCTCTCCAAAGGAAATAGCTCTCCTAATTTATAACACCATGGTTTATTTTTGTTTTTAAATAAAAATAAATTGGTTATACAATATGTTTTTGTTTCTGTGTATCTTCTTTCCCTCAGCAGTATGTGGATATTCATACATATTTTGCATGGAGCTGTGGTTAATTTTTATTGGTGTGTAGTATTCCATAGGGTGATTATTCCATAATTTATTTATTAATTCTACTGCTGATCGACTTTGGTTTAGCTGCTAAAAATAATTCTTCTATGAATATCCTCGCATTTTTATATATGTATTTTTTTGCACATACACACATATGCATGTATACATACTTATTTCATATATATGTGTATGTATATATATATATGCACACAAAATTTCTTTGCGTTGACATAGTTGTAGAATTTATTGGGAATGCCAGATAGTTTTCCAAGTTATTGTACTAATTTAATTCATACCAGCATTGTATGAGGGTTCTAGTTGCCCAGATTCCTATCCAAAATTTGGCATTGTTTGTCTTTATAAACCTTAACTAATTTTGTAGGTGTAAAGTGGTATCTCGTTATGGTTTTAATTTGCATTTTCCTGGTAACTAATGGAGTTGAGTGCCTTTTCATATTTATTAACCAGTTGGATGTCCTGTTTTGTGATGTACCTTCAAATCTCTCCTATTTTTTTTTTTTCTGTTAGACTTTCTTTTTTTACTGATCTCTAGTTCAGTCTGTGGTCAAGACACAAGGACTTTGTTAATATGTTCTGGAAATATATTTTTTCCTATTCTATAGCTTTTCTTTTCACTCTCAGAATGATATCTATTAATAGTTTTTCTTCATTGTAATATACTTTTTTAGTCTTTACCTTTACAGTTAGTGTTTTTTTGTGTCCTGTTAAAAAGTCTTTCCCTACCCAAAGTCATGAGCTACTTTTGTTATTTTCTAGAAGTTTTATCATTTTTTCTTTTATAGTTAGATGTACAGTTTGCCTGGATTTTATTTTTATGCATTGTGGAAGGCAGGGGCCAATTTTCATCATCTCTTCATGTTGATATCAAATTGACCCTGTACCATTTAATGAAAAGTTTGTCCTTTTCTCCCTGATGTACAGTGTCATTTTTGTCACAAATAAGCATCTACACATGTATTGATTATTTCTGGATCCTTTGTTCCATTCCATTAGTCTATTTATCTAGACATGTGCCAGAACTATACCAGATAAATTTATGTAGCCTTCTGATAAATATTGATTTCCAATAAAGTACTCAACTTTGTTTTTTTTTTTCAAGATTGTCTCAGCTATTCATGACTCTTTATATTTGTATTTTAGAATTATCCTGTCAATTTTTACCTAAAAAGGAGGTTGTTGAGATATCGATTAGAATTGCATTAACTTTAGGGGCACCTGGGTGGCTCAGTCAGTAGAGCATGTAACTCTTGATCTTGGGGTTGTGAGTTTGAGCCCCAAGTTGGGCATAGAGATCACTTAAAAAAAGAGAATTGCATTGATTTTATAGATCAGTTTTGGGAGAATTTAGTATTTACCAAATTGAGTATTTTAGTCTATTTACATGGTATGTCCATCTGTTTGTTTAAGCCTTTTTTATTAACATATAATGTATTATTTGTTTCAGGGGTACAGGTCTGTGATTCATCAGTCTTACACAATTCACAGCGCTCACCATAGCACATACCCTCCCCATATTGAGGCCTTTCTTGGTTCTTCTAATATGTGCTTCCAATATTTTATTTAAAAAATTTAAACCTATAGAGATGTTGTAAGAATAGAACAATATACTCTTCCACCAGATGTCAACATTTTCCCACATTTGCTTCACCTATTTTTTTTGGTCTGAAATATTTGAGAGCAAGCCACAGATACTGTAATTCTTCATATGCAAATAATAATGCACTCATCTTCTAAGAACAAGGACGTCCTGATGAATAACCACAATAAAACTAATAAATTCAGGGTATTTAATGTTGAGATGATACTATTATCTTTTTTTTTTTTTTAAGATTTTGTTTATTTATTTGACAGAGAGAGAGAGACATCGAGAGAGGGAACACAAGCAGGGGGGAGTGGGAGAGGGAGAAGGAGGCTTCCTGCTGAGCGGGGAGCCCAATACGGGGCTCGATCCCAGGACCCTGGGATCACGACCTGAGTTGAAGGCAGACGCTTAACGACTGAACCACCCAGGCGCCCCAAGATGATACTATTACTATCTAAAGACAGGCTGGCTATATTTGCCAAGTTTTCTTTTTTTTTTAAGAAATTTTTGAAAAAGATTTACTTCTTTATTTTAGAGAGGGGGAGGCTGGAGAGAGTGCATGAGTGGGGAGAGGGGCAGAAGGAGAGGGAGAAGGAGAAAAGCAGATTCCCCACTGAGCATGGAGTCTGACACAGGGCTCACTCTCAAAGACCCTGAGATCATGACCTGAGCCAAAATCAAGAGCTGGATGTTTAATGGATTGAGCCATCCAGGCACGCCAACAAGTTTTCTAATAATGTCCTGTATAGATTTTTGTCTTTGTTTTTGTTCCAGGAGGAAATCGAAGACCAAATATTTTCATTGTTATGTTTTTTTTAATCTTCTTTACTCTGGGAGAGATCCTCAGCTTTTCATTATCTTTCATGATGCTGATATCTTGAAAGAGTACTAGCTAGTTATTTTTGTAGAATCTCAATTTATGTTTGTTTGACTATTTAAATTCGTGTTTGGGGTAATATTAAATATTTCAGGAAGAAATATTCCAAAAGTAACGTTGGGCCTGGTGATAAGTTTGACCGCTTTGTTAAAGCTGGTACCGGACAGATAACTTTGAAATTTTGTAAACATCCTGTTCTCGACAAATATTTAGTCAGTAGATTCAGCATTCATTGATGATGATTGTCCAAATGTTATTACTGTCAGTGGTTATAAATAGTGATTTTTAAATTCTGTCAACTTTTCCAGATTAGTTGGCATCCTACTGTAAAGAAGAGTTTCTCTTCCCCCTCCTTCTCTCCCTCCCTCCCTTCTTTTTCTTATATCAATATATTTTTGGATTTTTTCATTATTTTTCAATTTTTTAAGATTTGTTACTTTCATTTTTCATTTAGATTCTCAAAATTCCACATTTGGCCAGTGGAGGCTGCTTTTCACTTGCTCCTATGTCTTTTTTTGTGTGTCTCTTTGGTTTTTGAAGATTTCTTTCTTTCTTACAAAAAGAGTTTCAGACTCACCTGTACTTTCCTGTTCCTGTAGCCAGCTATTTCTACAAGAAGCTTCATTTTTTTTAGTGAAAATGATTAATAGAAGTTAATATTTGAGTATTAGGTGTAACTCTTTGTTACTGGGCTGTTATTGATGGTAGGCATTTTTGGCAGACTGAACCGGTGAATGTTAATTTTTTTTTTTTTTTTTTTTTTACTGATGCCCCTACTTCCAAGGTAATGACATAACGTTCTTTCTCTTTTTTCTTCTATTCCATATTTGTGTTTTCTTTCCTCCATGGTGAAAAATCTGGTTTCCCATAAAATTAGTAAATATACTCATTTCCTTAATCCAACAATACACACCAAATCTCTCTATAATGTTTTCTAATTCTCTGTGTAGATGTCTTCATGCCTTTTTTATTAGATTTTTTCCCTAGGTGATTTTTCCCCCCCTATTTTAAATAGTATTTTTGAAACATTTTATTTACCGGGCACTTATTTCCATGTAGAAATTGATTCTAGTAGCTTTTAAAATTTACATTGACTTTTTATTCAGTGACTTTGCCTTATTTAAATATTAATTCTAATAGTATATTTGTAGATTCTTGTAGATTTTCTATGGATAATCATGTTTGCAAATAATGTCAGCCTTATTTTTTTCCTTTCCAGTCCTTACATATTTATTTTTCTTCCCTTCTCTATTGCCCTGGAAAAGAATTTTAGTACAAACCTGAATAGATATGGTCATAGCTAGCATTCTTATCTTATTTTGGCCTTCAGAGGGGACATGTTTGACACTGCATCAATAAATGTGATTGTTGAGTGCCTGGGTGGCTCAGTGGGTTAAGTGTCTACCTTTGGCTCAAGTCATGATCCCGGGGTCCTGGGATGGCCCCCTGCTCAGCGAGGAACTGCTTCTCGCTCTCCCTCTGCCTGCCACTCCCCCTGCTTGTGTTCCCTCTCTCACTTTCTCTCTCTCTCTCTCTCAAAATAAATAAAATCTTTAAAAAAAAAATAAGTGTGATTGTTGGCTATAGGTTTTTTTTGTAGATATCCTTTATCAGATTAAGGATATTTTATTTCTGTTTTGAGAGTTCTTTACTCTCTTTTTTTTACAAAAACAATGAGTGGTTGTGGAATTATATCAAATGCATTTTATGTATCTATTGAGATAAGTGTATGATTTTATCCTTTTTTCTTTTAATGTGTGAATTATAGTGACTAGTGTTAGAATTATAATGAGTAGTGTGAATTATAATGACTAGATCTTGCCTTTCTGAAATAAACCCAAATTAGTGGTGATGTATTAACCTTTTTAATGTATTTTTGGATTCAGTTGGCAAATACCTGTTTCGGATTTTTAAATCTATTTTTGTGAGAAATATCGACGTGTATTTTCTTATAATATTCTTGTCAGGTTTTGAAATCAATGTTATGCCAGCATGATAAAATGAGCTGAGAAGAGTCATCTATTTTTCTATTATCTGAAAGATTTTCTTTATTAAATGTTTACTAGAAGTTGATAGGAGGCTTTCTTTTTTGTGGGAAAGTTTTTAAATCTCTTTCATTGAAATGAACTATTCATACTTCTCTATGGTTTTGCTTTTTGTGGGCGTTTGTATATTTTATCTAAATTTTCAATTTTTTTTGCATAAAAAATTATGCTGTATTGCTTTATGCTGTTGTTAAATTTTGTAGAATCTGTGATATATTACCTTTTCATTCTTGATGTTGGTTATTTGTGTCTTCTCTGTTTTTTTCCTTGTCCTAAATGCTTGTCAATTTTAATAATCTTTTCAGAGCACCAGCACTTTTGAGGTTTTTAAATCCTGTCTATTCTATGGTAGTTTTTTATATCAATAATATTTGCCCTCATCTTTATTATTTCCCTTTAAATTCGCCCCCATATATATTCATTTCCCTTTAAATTCTTTGGGTTTATTGGCTGTTCTTTTTCTAACCTCTGGAGATGGATGCTTAGGTAGTTGATTTTGAGACTTCTTTTTCTTTTCTAATATATGTATTTAGATCCTTAAATTTAAGCATATCCACATCTGAATCTTAAATCTGGATCTGTCAGTGTCCATTGACATCCACTTAAGAAGATTTTTCTAATTACCATTATGATTTTCTAAAGCCTATGTTATTCAGAAGTATAGTGTATAATTTCCCAATATTTGGGGATTTTTCTATTCCTTCATTAGTGTCAGATATTTTATATGAAAAGTTGTAGAAGTTCTTTGAGCCTCTAGACGATGTTATCTTCCCTCTGCAAGGATGTACTCTTTGCTTCTGATGCATTGCTAGACTAGAAGCAGATAATCTGAGTCCAGTTAGAGTCAAATGAGCTTCAGTCATTTGATGGCTGGTTTATTTCAGATTCACCTCTACCTCTGGGCTGTAGTTCTACAGGGTTGTTTTATAAAAACCTGGGGTGTCTGTAAGGGCACCTTCTTTTTGGAAAGTCCAAGTCTTGGCTTTTCATGCTTTGAGCCATCCATTTTGTACTTGGCACTAGCTTTAAGGGGTAACAGGATACCAGATGCCAGGCTCATCTCTCTTGCCTCCCTCCTCTCCCATGTCGTGGCCCAAAGATTCCTTTTGTCTTGGTAACCATTTGATGTTTTCAAAAAGATTATTAAGAATATTGTATATGGCTTTTCCAGTTCTGTACTGGCTGAAACAACTTTTTGGCATTGCTGTGAGCAGAGGGTCCTTATGTCATTCTACTTTAAGTCAAAATCATATATTTAAGTTCTACTTCTGCTGCTTGCTGGCTGTTTGGATAAATCAACTAAACTCCCTAAGTCTTAGTTTCCTCATTTGAAAATGGGAATAATAGCAGTACTTAACCTTATGGGTTTACTGTGAGGGTTCAAAGGGTATACCTAAGTAAAGCATTAGGAACTGTGCTTGACACAAAATATGTGCTATATAATTTTTTGCATTTATTATGATTGTATTCTTTATTATCACCCACAAGAAGCACTTAAGTAAGTTCTAAGCATATTGTTAGTCATCAATAAATATTTCTTAGCTTTAGTTTTATACATAAAACACTTAAACATACACATAAATGCCCTTTAGTAAGCCATAAGGAATGTAGGCTTCAGTTGCAAGATTGTGTTGGAAATTTGAAGGTGATAAATATCAAGATGCTGGCAGGCTGTGGTCTCTGGGGGCATGGTCAAAGGTAGGTTACCATATTAGAAGTTCAGTTCTTAGCCCTTCAAGTTTAGAATATTAATCCTGATGCTGACATCACTAGAATTGGGGATGATGACTCACACTAACCTAATTCAAAAGAGACGGATACATAAGCCAAAAATTCCAGTGTATTAATTTACAATGAGAAGTCTCCTTGTCATGCCTTCTAAAAATGCTTGTATTAGTATTATCAACACATTCTTTTTATAGACAGTTCTATTTGGGAAACCAAATTGTGATTAAAAATCTTGGTGCACACGGATTATGGCAGGGAGAGAACTCTCCAGTTAGAACTCTTTCCCACCTTAAGACTGGTCTTGCCAGGGTGGATACGGTTTCAGTACAATGTTAGTCACGCACTGATGATAGTGTGTATTTTGTCCTAATTCACCACTTCACCACTGTCCAATTAACCCATTCTTTGGATTTATTATTAAATTATTATTAAAATAATTGATGAGGATATACTGCTTCTAGAATCAGTAAAATATATATATATTATATATATATAATATATATATGGGATCTTATGGTCAGGCAGATTAGTATTCGAATGTCATCTCTACCATTTAGTAGGTATGTGATCTTGGACATATTTCTTACATTCTCTGGGCTTCAGTTTCATACCCATAAAACGAAGCATAAGCCTGCCTCATAGGAGTCTTGTAATGATTAAACTGCATCATTAATTTAAGGCATTTGGTCTCCTGAAACATAGAATATGCTCAACAAATTGTAGCTATTATGCTTTTGGTCAAGGAAGTAGACTATGTATTCTTGACTACTATGTATTAATTTTATAATTTCACGCTTTAGTGCCTGTCTCTAAGCTCTTTTCCTTGTATAATTGCAGATGTTTCTCCTTTGGTATTGGAGAAGGAGCCTCTACCAGCCTAATAAAAGGCATTGCCCGGGTGGCAGGTGGCACTTCAGAATTTATCACAGGCAAGGACAGGATGCAGTCCAAGGTGAGGGACAGGCCTGTGTCCAGAAGGGGTGATGCAGAAGGAGTGTGGAGCAGGGGGGACATTGCCACAAGGGCAGAAGCAACAGCTTGACACCAGGATTCATACTCTTATATCCATAACACCTTGGGCTATAATACATAGTGGGGTTACTTTGGGCCTTATGTAAAAGGGGCCCACTGTAGTTTCTGGAGAAATGGCATCTGGTCCTACTAGTTGGAAGCCCAGAGACAAGATGCTGGAAGAGGTTAGGGCTTTGTGTTTAAAACCAGAAATAGAGAAACAGAGAATTTTGACTGTCATGATTGAGATTCTAGATGTGTGCTTGAGGAACTCTTCTGGTTGGCTATATCCTATCCTCCATGCACATGAGACAAAGAAAACAAGAAGGAACAATTGTAGTATGTCTGGTAGATTGGTAGAGGTGGTACGTTGATACTCCATTTGATTAGTATACACAAGGGAAGGCATCTTCTAGCTCTGCTTATACTTGTAAGTTCCTCTTTTTTGGGTGATGTTATCCTTTACCTTATCCTCCCTTACCATGTCCTCGTATAGTATTAAGGAATAGACATAGCATATACTGTGTTGCATAGAATCTGGTGCGTAATAAATATTCAGCTAACAGTGGTCATTATTGCTATTATTGTATTTTGTGCTTATTCTGTTCTCTTTCCTCCACCAGGCTCTTAGGGCCCTGAAACGTGCTCTACAGCCTGCAGTAGAGGATATTTCTGTGAGCTGGGATTTGCCTCGTGGCCTGTCTGTGAAAATGCTTTCACCAGAACAGACTGTCCTCTATAAGGGTCAGAGGTTAATCGTCTATGCCCTTTTGAGTGGGACCATGCCTGTGAGTTCCTATTCATGTTTGTTCCTGTCATCAGAGTAGCTACTTCCCTAAACTCTGCTCTGGACAATTTTCTTAAAACCGATGGAGTCTCATCAAGAGATCACACTTGCCGGGTGGAGCCAGTCTACCCCCTTCTCCATAATTTCAGGTTTCTGATTTCCTGAGCTACCTGGTTCCTAGTCAGACATTTTAATGTGTTGGGTTGGGGAGCGGCCTCAGTTGTGACCTTTCTCTTCGTGACCTCTCCCTTCCATCATGTCTACTCTTCTCTACTTTGTAGCCAGCAGAGGCGACAGGAGAAGTCAACCTCAAGTACACACTCCAGGGCAAGAGTTTGGAGAATAGGGTGACATTTTCTCTACAACCCAAGCCCGATGACAAGTGAGAATTCTGTTTTGCTTTGCTATTTTCTTTTTCTTCCTTCCTTCCTTCCTTTCTTTCTTTTTTTCTTTCTTTCTCTGCCATCATCGAGAGGGTTGGTTTCTTTCTCTTAATTTGGGGGGCTCAGTTGTGTCCCTACAATCACTTTACCTTTCTAACCCATTCAAGTCTTATCTCTTCCTTTATCTGGCATTTTCCTCTTTCTGCCAATGCTAACTTCTGAGGGCCCTGAGTAACTGGCACATGCATGCTCTTCCCTAAGTCATGGGGATGATTCTCTTTTAGCTTCACCATTCACCGCCTTGCTGCCAAGTCCTTTCTCCGGGCCAAGGACATGGGCTTCAGGGATACTCCAGCAAAAGATAAAAAAGATGTGCTGAAAATCAGCATTGATTGTGGAGTCATAAGCTCCCAGACAGCCTTCATTGCGGTCAACAAGAATGTCAACAAGCCAGTTCAGGGGCCCCTGACTTGTAGGCATGTTCCAAGGCCAATTCTGTTGGGTGCAGCTTCAATGATGCCACAATACCATGGATGTGGTGAGTTTTACCCCCTTGGAACTCATGTAAATTAAGGGGCTCTGGATATCGAAACACATCATTTGAAGTAAAAGCCTGTGACGTTGAATTTTTTTCCCTATCTCTCCACATCTAGGATTTCTGGCTGGTGTGGTGCCTTTCTAGGGAACTAGAAAATATGCCATAGGCAAGGAGATTTTAAATAATCCAAGGGAAAAAAAAACAAGGACAAGTGAAACAGAAAGTGCACATAAACATTGAGTATTCAAACTGTCTAAATCTGAAGCTGATCCTATTGATAATTCAATGGTTAATGATTATACAGATGGCTGATGGGAGTGATCTGGGAGTGTTAGGGAATGGGTGTCCCAGGTGAAAGCCAAGCAAGCTTGAGATATGAGGGGCTTAAAGGTTAGCATCAGGTGGAGAAATTTCCTGGGCAGGATTCTGTGGCTGGAGGGAAATATGTGATGTGAGTTGTAGAGGCAGGCTTCAAGGTGAGCCCAGAGTTTTGTTTAGACAACTGCGTGTATAATGGTATCATTTATTTAAATAAAGTAACAAAAGTATAGGAGCAATTTTAGAAGGTATGTTGAATTATTTTTGAGTATTTTGAACTTGAGATCCCTATGGAATATGCACATGAAGATGTCCAGTAGAAAAACAAATAGGTGGGCTGGTGTTCAGAGGAGAGCTCAGGGATAAAGATACACACCTGGCAATATTTAACATCTAGGTCATAACTAAAATCAGGAGACTAGTTGAGATTATTCATGGGGCAGGTATAGAGTGAGATGAAAGGGGGATGAGATTGAAACACTGAAGAAAACCCAGTATCTAGGGATGGGTAGCAGAGCATTCCTTAAACCAGAATAAAAAAGGAATGAAGTAGGAAGAAAAGAAATGAGTGCATATTCAAAACAAAGGAAACTATGATATAACAAAGGGAATTACCAAAGTATCAGATACTGCAGACAAGTCAAAGTAAAAACTTGAAAGGGGATGATGGGGTTGCTATCAAAGAAGTTCTTGTTAATGTAATCAAGAGCAATTTCATTGGCTTAGATTGGGAAAGAATCCATATTACAGAATGTTAAAGAGAAAGAGAGGTGGGAAATGAGCGTATACACACTTTTGATAAACATTTAGCTGAAAAGGGGAATAAATAGAGAGTGATATGTATAGAAGTTGTAGAGTTGAGGTGGATTTTTGTGTGTTTATTATATCTCTTTAAAATTTCAGAATGGGAGAGACTTGAGGATGTTGTAACACCAGTAGGAGAGTGTCAGCAGAGAGAGTTGACATTTTTGGGGAGGGGAAAAGGGTAGTTAATTGAAACGGGTGTTTGAGGAAGAGAAGATGACCCACAGAGCAGCAGTGGAAGGATTAGCCTGTAACAGGACAAGTATTAGGACACTCTCCCACTGTTGCCAGGAAGAGGAGGAAAGGTGGTAGGATTCGGTTCTAGTTCACAGGCTGAGAGGCAAGAGCTTGGAGTTTCTGTCTGATAGGTTTTTTTCAATAGTTTTTTTTTTTTTAAAAGATTTTATTTATTTATTTGACAGTGAGAGAGGGAACACAAGCAGGGGGAGTGGGAGAGGGAGAAGCAGGCTTCCTGCTGAGCACGGAGCCCGATGCGGGGCTCGATCCCAGGACCCTGGGATCATGACCTGAGCCGAAGGCAGATGCTTAACAACTGAGCCACCCAGGCGCCCCAGGTTTTCAATAGTTTTAGTGAAAGAGACAGCAAAATTCACTAATGAGTATGAAACAAGAAGTGGTAGAATAGAGGGTTTGAGGAAAGGGTTTGCAGTAGCTCCATGGACAACTGGAGAGTGAAATTCCCAGGGAGAAATAAGGCATTTGCCAGGGAGTGTTGACAGTCCAGTTTAATTTTGATACCTTGACTTTTTTAGTGGCACTAAACTAGCAAAGGGAAGCATACCCCATGTGATTCATTTCAGCAGGACTCAGCAGCTTTGGTGGAAGAACAAAGGGGGCAGAGTGTTGACT
Source organism: Phoca vitulina (assembly GCF_004348235.1). Classification (NCBI taxonomy): domain Eukaryota; kingdom Metazoa; phylum Chordata; class Mammalia; order Carnivora; family Phocidae; genus Phoca; species Phoca vitulina. The sequence goes on from NW_022589737.1 coordinate 89,765, forward strand.
CATTTTCGAGGTTGGGGTTTTGCCAGATGGGTGTGATGAAAAGGAAATCAGATACTTGGAGAGACTGGTAAGAGAGTGGTGAAGTGTGGGACCTGGGATTGAAGCTAAATAGAAAAGAGACTAAAGACAGAAGGAAGTGGATCGTAGGGAAAAAGCAGAGGAGACACAGACTGAGAGATCCAGATGAAGTCAAAGGCCAGGTAAAAGACAGATCTCTGAGTTAGAAGGCTGCAAAAATTGGAGACCATATTTAAAAAGTAAGATTATTGTGTGTGTGTGTGTGTGTGTGTGTGTGTGTGTGTGTGTGTTTTCTCCCAATTTGTTTTTGACAGGTGGAACAGTTTTGCTGGATAATGAGATTCTGGCTTGGGAGGGAGTGACTGAAATAGAATGGAAGCTGAAGCCCTTTGATTTGAGGAAGTCAAGAAGCTTTGAATGAGGGTGCTGGATAGGTTATCTACAAGGGTACCGAAATCTCTCCAGATGATGGCAGGCCTTGCAATGAAGCGCAAGTCTAGAAACTAGCATTCTGATACTTTAGTGAATAATGGGAAGTGACAGAGAGGTTGGAGGTTGATAGCATTAAGAATATGAGGAAGGCAATCCAGGTGAGGGTGGAGCGGTAATGAGCTGGATGCCACAATTGGGACTGAAGAGGTTGCCAATCCCACCTTCCAAACCTGGGTACTTGGGCTTTGTAGTACCTTGAGAGAGCACCCTGTGAGAGGGATAGAGTGAGAACAGTTTTTGGAAGAAAAAAATTAGTTTTTAAGTTAAGACAAGTAGTTGGAAAAAGCCTCCTGTAATGAAAGGAAAGATGCAGGAAAGATCATTGTCAGGTATCAAGGGTTCCAGAGGACACAGTAGGAAGGGCTCAGGTGGTGAGGGGGTATGTAGGAGGTGGGCTCATGGGAGAAGAAAAAAATGCTCAGTAAATGTGGTGGCTGAGGCAGACATGGAGTCCCACATTCTCAGGGCCCTTTGCCAATAGCAGAGAGCAGAGGAGCCTCAGTCTTAATGTCTGTACTGGTGTTTTTCAGCTCTTCCAAATGCCAAGTCCTCCTACTTTTTCCCTGCATCTCAGCCCACACGGACCAGTCGTTATGTGGGTATGCCAGATCAGCAGGATGGTTGCAAACCCTGTAAGCCCATGGTTAGCAAGGACCTGTGCGCTCTAGGTAAGCATCTTTCCGGGGACTTTTTCTCACCCATGTTTGTCTCTCACCTGTGTAGGACTAGACAAACCCCATGCTCTTGGTCATAGACTAAAGAAGAAACGCATGTTTCTCCCAAAGGCCTCTCCTCAGATGGAAAGGGCTCATTTTCCCACCAATAGGACCAACTTTGAAACTCATTGTACAGGTGAGATGGGCCTCAGTTCTCTTCTCTGATCTGTGGGACCGACGAACTAATCTTCCACGCTCTACTTCCTTTGGCTTTCTCTAGCTAGGAGGTAATCTGTTTGAAAAGTGTCAGGCAGAGGGTGAGATTTGTCCAGTCTCTATGTTTGCCAGGGTCAGCCTTAGATTAGTCTATGGTATAGGACCCTGAAACGTAGCCAGCAGAGTCTGGGTCAAGCCCTGGTTAAACATTGTCATCTCAGCAGGCTGGGGGCCTCCCCCTGCAGAACTCTGCTGCCACCCTGTTTGGGCCACCTGCTGCACTGGTCAGCCTTTTACAAGTTGGGTTTGAAAAGAGATCTTCCTGATGCTGGCTAATGACTTCCGTTCTGTCACCAAAGGGTATTCTTGGTCATTACCTTGTGTTCCAAAAGCTGGGCTTCTCATATACATGACATATTGAGTCAAAGTACATTTTGTCACCAAGAAGTACCTTTTCTACTAAAACTGGCTTAAAGGCAGCTTCTTTCTAGTCTCCAATCTTTGTAGCAAGAGTTTGTGGTATACAGTTGTTTAATCGTTTATACATCTTATTTGCCATTTACCCTCTACTTATTCATTCTCTTTAGGTTGCTAGTTAAAGAGAGGGCTTCAAGGTCTCAGGTGGAGTCAGATCTCTGTTTTCCCAATTACTGTGGAGTTTTAGGTAAATTAAGTCACTTCTCCCTCAGCTGCACAAATACTCACCTTACAGGGTTATCATGAGAAAATTCTTAATGTTAGTCACAGAGTAGCTTCTCGCTTTTTTTAGTTCCCTAGGCCTCCCCAACTTGGAATATTCCAGCTTCAACCTTTCTCTCTTACAAAGCCTCTTAACAGAGTAGAGAGAAAAATTACCCAGGAGTGTTAAGCTTCTGGTTCTTGTGAACTAATTAGCAACTACTTCTATTTTTTTTTAATTATGTTATGTTAATCACCATACATTACATCATTAGTTTTTGATGTAGTGTTCCATGATTCATTGTTTGCGTATGACACCCAGTGCTCCATGCAGAACGTGCCCTCTTTAATACCCATCACCAGGCTAACCCATCCTCCTACCCCCCTCCCCTCTAGAACCCTCAGTTTGTTTTTCGGAGTCCATAGTCTCTCATGGTTCATCTCCCCCTCCAATTTTCCCCCCTTCATTCTTCCCCTTCTGCTATCTTCTTCTTCTTCTTTTTTTTTTTAACATATAATGTATTATTTGTTTCAGAGGTACAGGTCTGTGATTCAACAGTCTTACACAATTCACAGTGCTTACCATAGCACATACCTCCCCAATGTCTATCACCCCGCCACCCCATCCCTCCCACCCCCCCCCCCCTCTAGCAACCCTCAGTTTGTTTCCTGAGATTAAGAATTCCTCATATCAGTGAGATCATATGATACATGTCTTTCTCTGATTGACTTATTTCGCTCAGCATAATACCCGCCAGTTCCATCCACGTCGTTGCAAATGGCAAGATCTCATTCCTTTTGATGGCTGCATAATATTCCATTGTATATATATACCACTTCTTCTTTATCCATTCATCTGTTGATGGACATCTTGGCTCTTTCCACAGTTTGGCTATTGTGGACATTGCTGCTATAAACATCCCGGTGCACGTACCCCTTCGGATCCCTACATTTGTATCTTTGGGGTAAATACCCAGTAGTGCAATTGCTGGGTCATAGGCCAGCTCTATTTTCAACTTTTTGAGGAACCTCCATACTGTTTTCCAGAGTGGCTGCACCAGCTTGCATTCCCACCAACAGTGTAGGAGGGTTCCCTTTTCTCCGCATCCCCGCCAACATCTGTCATTTCTTGACTTGTTAATTTTAGCCATTCTGACTGGTGTGAGGTGGTATCTCATTGAGGTTTTGATTTGGATTTCCCTGATGCCAAGCGATGTTGAGCACTTTTTCATGTGTCTGTTGGCCATTTGCATGTCTTCTTTGGAAAAATGTCTGTTCATGTCTTCTGCCCATTTCTTGATTGGATCGTTTGTTCTTTGGGTGTTGAGTTTAAGAAGTTCTTTATAGATTTTGGATACTAGCCCTTTATCTGATATGTCATTTGCAAATATCTTCTCCCATTCTGTCGGTTGTCTTTTGGTTTTGTTGACTGTTTCCTTTGCTATGCAAAAGCTTTTTATCTTGATGAAGTCCCAATAGTTCATTTTTGCCCTTGCTTCCCTTGCGTTTGGCGATGTTTCTAGGAAGAAGTTGCTGCAGCTGAGGTCGAAGAGGTTGTTGCCTGTGTTCTCCTTTAGGATTTTGATGGACTCCTGTCTCACATTGAGGTCTTTCAACCATTTGGAGTCTATTTTTGTGTGTGGTGTAAGGAAATGGTCCAGTTTCATTCTTCTGCATGTGGCTGTCCAATTTTCCCAACACCATTTGTTGAAGAGACTGTCTTTTTTCCATTGGACATTCTTTCCTGCTTTGTCGAAGATGAGTTGACCATAGAGTTGAGGGTCCATTTCTGGGCTCTCTGTTCCATTGATTTATTTATCCATCCATTTCTGTTCCATTGATCTATGTGTCTGTTTTTGTGCCAGTACCATACTGTCTTGATGATGACAGCTTTGTCATAGAGCTGGAAGTCCGGAATTGTGATGCCGCCAGCTTTGCTTTTCTTTTTCAACATTCTTCTGGCTATTCGGGGTCTTTTCTGGTTCCATACAAATTTTAGGATTATTTGTTCCATTTCTTTGAAAAAAGTAGATGGTATTTTGATAGGGATTGCATTGAATGTGTAGATTGCTCTAGGTAGCATTGACATCTTCACAATATTTGTTCCTCCAATCCATGAGCATGGAACATTTTTCCATTTCTTTGTGTCTTCCTCAATTTCTTTCATGAGTATTTTATAGTTTTCTGAGTACAGATTCTTTACCTCTTTGGTTAGATTTATTCCTGGGTATATGATGATTTTGGGTGCAATTGTAAATGCGATCGACTCCTTAATTTCTATTTCTTCTGTCTTGTTGTTGGTGTATAGAAATGTAACAGATTTCTGTGCATTGATTTTATATCCTGCCACTTTACTGAATTCCTGTATGAGTTCTAGCAGTTTTGGGGTGGAGTCTTTTGGGTTTCCCACATAAAGTATCATATCATCTGCAAAGAGTGAGAGTTTGACTTCTTCTTTGCCGATTCGGATGCCTTTGATTTCTTTTTGTTGTCTGATTGCTGTGGCTATGACTTCTAGGACTATGTTGAATAGCAGTGGTGATAGTGGACATCCCTGCCGTGTTCCTGACCTTAGGGGGAAAGCTCTCAGTTTTTCCCCATTGAGAATGATATTCGCTGTAGGTTTTTCATAGATGGCTTTTATGATATTGAGGTATGTACCCTCTATCCCTGCACTCTGAAGAGTTTTGATCAAGAAAGGATGCTGTACTATGAATGGATAAAGAAGATGTGGTATATATATACAATGGAATATTATGCAGCCATCAAAAGGAATGAGATCTTGCCATTTGCAACGACGTGGATGGAACTGGAGGGTATTATGCTGAGCGAAATAAGTCAATCAGAGAAAGACATGTATCATATGACCTCACTGATATGAGGAATTCCTAATCTCAGGAAACATACTGAGGGTTGCTGGAGTCGGGGGTGGGGTGGGAGCGATGGGGTGACTGGGTGATAGACACTGGGGAGGGTATTTGCTCTGGTAAGCGCTGTGAATTGTGCAAGACTGTTGAATCTCTGAAACAAATAATGCAATATATGTTAAGAAAAAAAAAAGAAGAAGATAGCAGGAGGGGAAGAATGAAGGGGGGGAAATCGGAGGGGGAGACGAACCATGAGGGACAATGGACTCTGAAAAACAAACTGAGGGTTCTAGAGGGGAGGGGGGTGGGAGGATGGGTTAGCCTGGTGATGGGTATTAAAGAGGGCACGTTCTGCATGGAGCACTGGGTGTTATGCACAAACAATGCATCATGGAACACTACATCAAAAACTAATGATGTAATGTATGGTGATTAACATAACACTAAAAAATTTAAAAAAAAGATACTAAAAAAAAAAGAAAGGATGCTGTACTTTGTCAAATGCTTTTTCTGCATCTGTTGAGAGGATCATATGGTTCTTGTTTTTTCTTTTATTAATGTATTGTATCACATTGAGTGATTTGCGGATGTTGAACCAACCTTGCAGCCCAGGGATAAATTCCACTTGGTCGTAGTGAATAATCCTTTTAATGTACTGTTGGATCCTATTGGCTAGTATTTTGGTGAGAATTTTTGCATCCATGTTCATCAAGGATATTGGTCTGTAATTCTCCTTCTTGATGTGGTCTTTTTCTGGTTTTGGGATCAAGGTAATGGTGGCCTTATAAAATGAGTTTTGAAGTTTTCCTTCCATTTCTGTTTTTTGGAACAGCTTCAGAAGAATAGGTATTAATTCTTCTTTCAATGTTTGGTAGAATTCCCCTGGGAAGCCATCTGGCCCTGAGCTTTTGTTTTTTGGGAGATTTTTGATGACTGCTTCAATTTCCTTAGTGGTTATAGGTCTGTTCAGGTTTTCTATTTCTTCCTGGTTCAGTTTTGGTAGTTGATACATCTCTAGGAATGCATCCATTTCTTCCAGATTATCTAATTTGCTGGCATATAGTTGCTCATAATATGTTCCTTTAATTGTTTGTATTTCTTTGGTGTTGGTTGTGATCTCTCCTCTTTCATTCATGATTTTGTTGATTTGGGTCATTTCTCTTTTCTTTTTGTTAAGTCTGGCCAGGGGTTTATCAATCTTGTTAATTCTTTCAAAGAACCAGCTCCTAGTTTTGTTGATCTGTTCTGTTCTTTTGGTTTTCTTTTGAAATTTTTTAAAATTAAAATTCAAGCTATATTGGTCTAGAATTCTTTAATATATGTCAAGTTTTTTTCAGGCCCATTAATAGGACTGGATAAAACTTTAAGCAGCATTATCATTTTCTTATTGCTAAATTTTTAAGTGTAGCACCCCTAGAGTTAGTGTACCACTCAGGTGGCCTACATTGTCACAGAGAAAACAGAGGAAGGACTAAACAGGTGTCTTGGTAGGACCTGCTTCACTCTTCACTCTTGCAATAGCCTGTCTCTGAAGTCAGATCTGTCTTTCTCAGGTATGCTAAGGGGTCAGTAGCTCCCTAATTTCTCATCCTCTCTTTTTTTCTTCCCCAAAGTCTTTGGAGACAATCATCTTGTGCAGCTGATTTCCCTCCAGAATGCAGATGGTTCCTGGTATCTGGATGAAAATCTGGCTGGGATCCTAGGTAAAAGTTTGGAAGACTTACTGGCTGCAGTCCCTGTCAAGGTAAGATTCAGAGAAGAAAAAAGGAGAATGCATGTTTTTGAGGGGTTGGGGTCAGTAATGAGATTTGGTTGAATCATTATTTATCTAAGAAAGGAGAATAGAAGAGGCCATAAACTAAATTAATTTCTAATAAACAGAGGTTGAAGGTTTTTCTTTGTATGTTAGAACAGAAAGAACAAGGAACTAATAACCTAGTTGGTGGGAGTTGATGGATGACAAAGGGAAAGGAAGCATCCTCTCTCACTTTATATTCCCTGCCCATCATCTAATATTTTTTGAGCAATTACTCTGTGCCAGAAACTGTGCTAAGCACTTAACATCTACTTATTTATTCATCACCATAATTAAGTAAGGTAAATCCTATTCATATTGTTGTTTATAGAGAACTATAATAATGTGTCTGAGGTTAGCCAGGCAATCTGTGGCAGAGCTGGATTACATTCTAGAACTGTCTTCAGGACCCACATTTCTTCTCTTCAAAACAAAGGATGTGGTCCACAAATTATCCAAATTTCACTGAAGTCAGGATAGGGGAAGTATTAATAGGGATGACCTAGTTATTTCGAATGTGTTTAAGTATGCTGACGAGGACAGATTACATTCCACAATCTCAAGGTAACTGACCAAATCTTCTAATTGAGAAATTGTTAAATAAGGACAAAATGCCAAAAGCCTGAAAGATGGGTGCCATTCTGAATTTTCAAAACGTGAAAGGTGGTTAAATAAACCTCAGAGACCCTGTAACTGCATCATCCACTACAGTATCCACTAGTCATGTGGCTCTTGAGCACTTGAAATATGGCTAATGCAAATGAGGAGCCAAATTCTTAAGTGAATTAAAATGTGCTATAATTGTGAAACACATGCTGATTTCACTTATGTGAAAACTTAATGTAAAAAAAAGGAATGTAAATATTCTCAATAATTATTTTTATATTGATTACATGTTAAAATGATATTTTGAATATATTAGGTTAAATACAACATATTAGTAAAATAATTGTAACTGTTTATTTTTATATTTTCACATGTGGCTACTAGGACATTTAAGATTGTATGTGTGTTTAGCATTATATATCTGTTGAAAAATACTATTCTAGAACAAATAACTAAAGGATAATTTATCAAAAAGTGGAAGAAGATACAAGAATCATGACATTCTAACTTGGTTTCATTGGGAAACCAATGACAAGTCAGACTAACATTTCCTTCTTTGATAATGGTAACTGGGCCAATAAATCCAGGGAGTCAGGAATCCTGGTGTACCTGAATTTCAGTAAGGAATTTGAATTTTTTAAATGATGAGTGTATGGACTGAGAACAAACTCATTTAAAATTCATTGCACTGAAACTTAAAACAGATTTTTAGAGCCACTGGGCTCTGAATTCTCTGGAGGTTTATATTTTCAATGAAGATTCAGATCCCATGCTTTCCTATTTGTAAATTTGCCAAAACTGGGAGATGGGGTATTGAGAAAATCGAGATCCCAAAAGACCTTGAACAATGAAAGACTTGCAATATTTTGTGAAAAAAATATACGACTTAATAGGAATCAAAATACTGTTTTTGGTTCTAAATCCTCAACTATATAAGTAGAGATTAGAAGCAAAATGACTTAAGAACTGTTGCACATGGAGATTTAAGGTGACCACCAACTTCAGGGGGACCAGTAGATGTGATTTATGATCAGTGGAAGGCAACAGGTTGTCAGAAGATCTGTGCATATTACATATTTTGGGCTGTGGTCATAGAAATTCATTAGTACACTGACCTCCAGGTATGACTATTTAAGGAGATATATATATATATTTTAACATATAATGTATTATTTGTTTCAGAGATACAGATCTGTGATTCAACAGTCTTGCACAATTCACAGTGCTCACCATAGCACATACCCTCCCCAATGTCTATCACCCAGCCGCCCCATCCCTCCCAGCCCCCACCACTCCAGCAACCCTCAGTTTGTTTCCTGAGATTAAGAATTCCTCATATCAGTGAGGTCATATGATACATGTCTTTCTCTGATTGACTTATTTTGCTCAGCCTAACACTCTTTAAGGAGATACATTTTAAAAACCACTCTGATGTTTGTTTCTAGACTAGATCAAGCATGGGGATTCTTACTGGTTTGACATGAGCAGTCCTCTTAAAGAAAAATTAAAGGAATTGGGAATTTTTTAAAAGATTTATTTATTTATTTATTTGGGAGAGAGAGAGAGAGCACACACGTGCTTGCGTGCCCTAGCTCAAGCTGGGGGGTAGGGCAGAGGGAGAGGGAGAAGCAGACTCCTTGCTGAGCAGGGAGCCCGATGTGGGGTTCGATCCCAGAACTCTAAGATCATGACCTAAGCCAGAGGCAGATGCTTAATCTACTGAGCCACCCAGGTGCCCCAGGAATTGAGAATTTTTTTTTTAAGATTTTATTTATTTATTTGACAGAGAGAGACAGCGAGAGAGGGAACACAAGCAGGGGGAGTGGGAGAAGGAGAAGCAGGCTTCCCGCGGAGCAGGGAGCCCGATGCGGGGCTCGATCCCAGGACCCTGGGATCATGACCTGAGCCGAAGGCAGATGCTTAACCAACTGAGCCACCAGGTGCCCCAGGAATTGAGAATTTTTATTGAAACAGGACTCCTCAGAGAAGACTTGATAGCTGTTTCCAAAGTTCAAAGGTCATGATATAAAAGAGCAATTTCTCTTGATCTGTTGACTCTAAAAACTAAAAAGTTGGGACCATGGGTGAAAACTCACAGGAGACCATTTTCTGTTCTGTGGCAGAGACTCTCTCTTAAGTAACGTGAGCAGGATGACTCGAATCAGAATATTGGGCCTCCAGTCCCAACTATGTCATTTGTTAGAAGGCTAACTTTGGGCAAATCATTTCACTTTTGTGTGAATCAGTTTTCTCTCTTAAAAATGTCATTATTGATAATTCCTCTTTTTTTGTTTGGCAAAGATTCAAATGAAAATACATTATAAAATACAAAGCAATTATCCACATGTTTCTCTTCTCATAGCTTAGTCATCCTTGTTGGGGATGTTGTAGGAGTTTTAAGCACTGTCCTGATGGTTATGCTGGATTTAAAACTTAAGACTTTTCTACCTTAAGACTCAGGGGATTCCAAAGATACAAATGTAGGGATCCAAAGGGGTACATGCACCCCGATGTTTATAGCAGCAATGTCCACAATAGCCAAACTGTGGAAAGAGCCAAGATGTCCATCGACAGATGAATGGATAAAGAAGATGTGGTATATATATACAATGGAATATTATGCAGCCATCAAAAGGAATGAGATCTTGCCATTTGCAACGACGTGGATGGAACTGGAGGGTGTTATGCTGAGTGAAATAAGTCAATCAGAGAAAGACATGTATCATATGACCTCACTGATATGAGGAATTCTTAATCTCAGGAAACAAACTGGGGGTTGGTGGAGTGGTAGGGGGGGGGGGGAGGTAGGGGGTGGCTAGGTGATAGACATTGGGGAGGGTATGTGCTATGGTGAGCGCTGTGAATTGTGCAAGACTGATGAATCACAGATCTGTACCTCTGAAACAAATAATGCAATATATGTTAAGAAAAAAAAAAGAAGAAGATAGCAGGAGGGGAAGAATGAAGGGGGGGAATCGGAGGGGGAGACGAACCATGAGAGATGATGGACTCTGAAAAACAAACTGAGGGTTCTAGAGGGGAGGGGGTGGGGGGATGGGTTAGCCTGGTGATGGGTATTGAAGAGGGCATGTTCTGCATGGAGCACTGGGTGTTATGCACAAACAATGAATCATGGAACACTACATCAAAAACTAATGATGTAATGTATGGTGATTAACATAACAATAAAAAATTAAAAAAAAAAAGACTCAGGGGATTATTGCCCTGACGTTCAGGGCCTGGCATTATACAAGTAGTAGAGGAGGTACAGAGAGAACAGGTCATCACATTTAATAGCAGGTTGGGGCAAAGTGAGTGAGGAGGGAGCGGAGCTGTTTGCATCCCCTTGAGGGGCTTCCAGCTCCAACTTGGAGGCTTCAGGGGAGTCTTTGTCTATTGTACAGGATGCAAATTCCTCAAGCTGGGCCACAGTCCTGGCAGTGGTCTGGCTGCATTCCAATGCTAAGCAAATGAAGGGTGAGTGGGAACTTCTGGAAAAGAAGGCCAGAACTTGGATTCACATCCATGCAGGTAGGAGTTCAATGCTAAGACCCCCTCTTCTTCCTTCCTTAGGAAGCTAGTCATCTTCCCTGGCACGGAGCCTCCAGGCCTGCTTGAAGGTGACTGGGGAGGAGTTCTCATAGTCCCCTCCCCTGACCGTCCTGGTTCAGACCTTTTCTGGTCTCCCAGATAATCCTCTCCTTGGTAAGATGAGGGTGCGATCTTAAATTGGGGGAGAGGAGAGGTGAGTAAAGAGGGAAAGGGACATGGATGGGGACTGTGAATTGTGAGAAGGACATGAAGTGGCATTTGTTCTCCTCACTGTCTCAGCACTATGCTGAGTATAGGGTTGGACAGGAGCTCTCACTCCTGGGGGGTTTATTATCTCACTGCTGTTGAGTATTTCTGGGACCAGAGAAGGTGAAAGGGACTCTGGGCAGTAAGAAGACCGAAGTCAGAGGTGTTGAAGAAAGACAGGAGCCAGGAGTCAGGGTAGGTGATCAGGCAGGTGTATGGAGAGTCTCGGGGGAAGAGTATTTATTCTCACCATGGTTGTTCAGCCCTAATTCTTGTTTTCTCCTCATAACAGCCTCCATCATGCAAGAGCTTGTGAAAGCTGCTATTGTTTTCACCAAGTCATCCGTGGACCCCTCCATCTTTGCCCTCTGAGGACACTGTCCAGAAAAACAAGTGTCTCTCCCACGCTACTGCTCTTTGCTTTATGCTCTCCTGCTGTGGTATTATTTTTGTATTTTACCTTGATCCTATCAGTTTCTTGCCGTCAGAGTGAAGGATGCGCACATCCCACCTTGCCTCTCTGTTCCAGGTTCCCTTTGGGTGGAAGGTGGATGATCCACCTTCCCCAGCATACCCTCAGCCCAGCGTCAGTGGTCCCAGAACCTGTTCCCTTTCTTGGAGGGATTTCAAGTGTTCTTAGGCAGTAATGTTCCTCCCAGGTTTTCCAGAGTGACCACATGAAAAACAGGTGGCGTGCACGCCACACTCAAGGGTACAGCACTGATGTTAGGGACGCCTGAATAAGAGGATGTTGTGCATTATATTTATCTATTCCCTTTGATCTTATATACTTATCAGGACCAGACAGGTGAGCTATCCAATTTTCTATTCTAAGATGGGATGGAGAATTGGAGGGGAGGTTGAAAGCCAATACTGGGATCAGTATAACCTCAAGATCACGAAGAGAGAGACTCCAGGGGTCCACTGTGAGAGATGGCACTGCTGGGGGCCTTCTTGGTTGATTCTGTTTGGATTTTGCTAGCCAATACGGCATGCCTTCCCTCTCACTGCCTAAGGGACTGGATTGAATCATCATTGTTTGAGACAGATGTTTCTCCTGAATCATTTAACATCTCAGTGAGCAGGTGATAATGAAATCTTCAGTCCTGGCCTGAACCCATGAGGCCTCTAAGTGGGCTCTGATCTGCAATAAAGATAAGGGGACAGGACACGGTGTGGGTTTAAAAAAAGTGGGTTTAAAGGCAGCTTTGCCTGAGACCTGAGCCTGGATCACTCAGCCCATGAGGAAGAAAGGAATTCCCCATGATTGTTTCTGAGCTTTGTCCTACATACTCTATCCTAGTGGAAATGACCTGTTTGATGTCCCCCCAAATACTATTGTATTAATATTAAAATGATTATATCTATACTGCATTTTCTTGTATCTGATCTTTTGTACATTTTAAACCTGCATTGGTTTTATTATCCCTTATATTCCCTCCCAGCTTTGCTGATGCCTACACTGTTCACACCATGTCCTGCCCTGTATCTTCTGTTGTAGGCTGATTTCCTATCTTACGTGCGGCAAGTAAAGGACACTGATCAGAAAACCACTATTAGAATCCTGACAGTACACTTAAATAGTTACATGATAATGGACAAATGATTTAACCCCCCGGGAGCTTAGTGTCCCTATCTGTAAAAGTGGGATTACACTGGAACTCCGTTATCACTTTCATCTTGAATACTTAAGAATTCTGAGCGGGACCTCAGTATCTGTTCACTCAGGTAGAGAAAGGCCTAGACCTGAGTTCTGTTGAACATTACGGAAATTCGCCTGACTTGTATAGTGGAGACTGACTTCCCAGGACTTTCATCCGAGTCTGTTTATAGCTGAGTGTGACCTGTGGAATAGGGCTGTGACATCACCTGGAAGCTTGCTAGAAATGCAGTCTTAGGCAACCCCAAGAACTAGTGTATCAAACAAAGTCTGCCTTTTAACAAGGTCTCCAGGTAATTCACATGCACATTAAAGTTTGAGGGCTCAGTCTTTAGGCTTGTATCCATGGCTGCCCTCTGGATAGGTCCTATCCATGCTATGACAAGAGACAGTTTCTTAAAGACCATGCACGTTGTAGAACTATCCTGCACTCACAGAGAGATGGCCCTTTACATTGATTATACGGATCATTTTTTAAAAAGATTTTATCTATTTATTTGACAGAGAGATAGAGCCAGAGAGCACAAGCAGAGGGAATGGCAGAGGGAGAGGGAGAAGTAGGCTCCCCACGGAGCAGGGATCCGGACTCAGGGTCCGATCCCAGGGATCTGGGATCATGACCCGAGCCGAAGGCAGATGCCCAACTATCCAAGCCACCCAGGCACCCTGTATGGATCATTCTTTATTACATTTATTGTTCCTTCCCTTTTTCTTACCCTTCAGCTTGCAGACTAGGCTAGGGCTTGGGGACTTCTACAGCGAAAAACAAAACAAAAAATAACAGCAACAAAAGCAACCTTCCATTTGTCTTCTTTAAAATGCAGAATGAACTATGGTTTTAAAGTAGCATGATTTTGTATTTCCATTCGGGCTCACGCGATAAAATGTTGTGCCAACTGTAAACTCACATTTAAACAAGCTCCGGTCTTCATCATCAACAAGTATGTTTCGGCACATTTATTGAAGCCCACTTTCAAGGCTGGTGCCTCATGTTTTCGGAAAATAGAAAGCACCATCTGTACTTTCAGGAACTGATGCTCCAGGCAAGGAGCCCAGGAGGGAAGTTGAGCTCAGCTTCCATTGGTCGTCCACACCCTGCAGCTATTTCCTGGCCGCAGAGACTTGGCCAGGAGGCAGATGGCAGATAACACTGCCTCCCGATTTTCCCATCACACTAAGCCCAGTACCTCCAGGGCAGGGGACCCTGCTGCACACAGGCTTACTAATGAAGCCTAGAGCTGATCTTCCCCAGTTCCAGCATGGTCACCCTGGGGATCATTTAGCATGTGCTGTTTTTCTCCCAGCTCAACCGTCGCTTCCTTAAAAACAGGCCATGTGTTTCTAGTATCTGATTGACCAGAAGAAAACCAAGAAAAACCTCATGCAATGAGCTAACTCCATGCATTGATTCTCCTTTTGGCTTCATTGGTTTTCGCCTCATGTATTGTGATGTTCTCTTGTTAGGTGTAAATACATTTAGGATTATTAGATCTTCTTGGAGAATTCACCCTTTTATCATTATGTAATACCTAGAGCTCTGATGGTTTTCCTTCTGAAATCTGCTTTGTCTGAAATGAGTGTAGTCACTCCAGCTTTCTTTTGATTAGCATTAGCATGGTATATGTTTCTCTATCCCTTTACGTTTAACCTACATACGTCTTTATATTCAAAGTAGGCTTCCTGTAGACAGCATATACTTTGGTCTTGTTTTTTTTTTTTAATCCGCTCTGACAATCTCTTTTAGTTGATGTACTTATTCATATTTAAAGCAATTATTAACGTAATTGGATTTATATCTACCATGTTTAACTGTTTACTATTTGTTGCATTTGCTTTTTTCCTCCATCTTATTTTGCCTTCTCTGGTTTGAATTAAGCATTTTTGGGATTTCCTTTTATCTCCGCTCTTAACCTATCAATTATATTTCTTAATTTGTTTAATTGCTGCCCTAGCATTTGCAATATACATTTGAAACTAGCCTGAAGTCCATCTTCAGATAGCACTAAGCGACTTTATGTGTAGTGCAGGCACCTTATATAACAGAGTTTTCCTAATTCTCCCTCCCACCCACCCATTGTGGCATTGCTGACATTCATTTCTCTTACCCATGTATTATGATTTCCCAATGCTCTGTTATTATTACTGCTTTAAAATTTATCTTTTAAATCAATTAAGAACGAGAAAAGATTTATTTCACTTTATTTACTCTCCAACACTCTTTTTTTATGTTGATCTGAATTTCTGACCTATATCATTTTCCTTCTTCCTGAAGGATTCCTTTTAACATTTCTCGCAGGACATGTGTTCTGGAAATGGGTTCCTTTTATTTTTGTTTGGGAAAGTTTATAATTCTTCACTTTTGAAGGAAAATTTTGCTGGAAGAATTTTATATCCTATACCTTAAGCATTTTAATAATTTCACTCCACTCTTTTCTTGCTTGTATAGTTTTTGACAAGAAGTCTGTTCTCCTTCTTCTTCTTCCTCTTCTTCTTCTCCTCCTCCTTCTTCTTGTTCTTCTTGTTCTATTTCTTCTTCTTTTTCTTCTTCTTCTTCCTTCTCTTTAATGGGTAAGGTGTTTTCACCCACTCTGGCTTCTTTCAAGATTTTCTCTTCATCTTTGGGTTTTCTTTCTTTCTCTCTCTCTCTCTCTATGTGTGTGTATATATATATATTTCCTTTTGTATGGATGCTCTACTGCATCTTCTAGGATATCTGTTGCTTAATAAAAGTTAACTCTTTCTGAACCTTGACCTACTTGTCTGCTTATGCCATGGAAATTGGATACTCTAGTTTGCTTAGCAGACGGGGCTATATCTTAGAAACTGCTGGATTAATGATCTCCCTGCTGGTATCTGTCTGCTTTCTCTGATCCGGGAGCCGTTCCAGTATTCTAGCCTGCTGTGGCTCCCTGACATATCCCATCAGTTTACAGGCTATGATAATGGGAGTGGGGACCAGATAGAAGCATGAGAAATCACTTAAGAATTGGTGATGACTGAGGACACCAAATCATTCAAGAGAATTCCAGGGGTTCAAGTCCCTGATATTTCTATCATTCCCACCTCTCTGCCACCAAAAACGTAGAAAATATGAGTTTTATTCCTACATTTATTACTTTAACTCCTCCATTAGGTGGATTACATCTCTTTCATAGAAACCATTAAGTTGTCAAGAAGTCAATCAAAGAAATTGAGCACTTTCCCACTGAAGAAAGAAAGAAAAAAGGAAAAAAAGAAGAAAGACAGAAAGAAGAAAGAAAGAAAGAAAGAAAAAGAAAGGAAAGAAAGAAAGAAAAAGAAGAAAGAAAGAAAGAAAGAAAGAAAGAAAGAAAGAAAGAAAAAGAAAGAAAGAAAAGAAAGAAAGAAAGAAAAAGAAAAAGAAAGGAAGGAAGAAAGAAAGAAAGAAAGAAAAAGAAAGAAAGGAAGGAAGGAAGGAAGAAAGAAAAGAAAGAAAGAAAGAAAGAAAAAAAGAAAGAAAGAAAGAAAGGAAGGAAGGAAAGGAAAGGAAAAAATAACAGCCTAACAAATTTATCACCCCTTAACTAGCCATCATCCTGCTCTCTTCCATTTTGTCTCATAGTCCAATTCTTCCCCAGAGTTTTTGCAGTAAGACAGGAAATTTTTGCTTAGCCATTCCCCCCCCAGACCCCTGTGCTGCCAACAAATAATAAAGCACCTGTCACTGGACCAAGAATGCCTGCTATTTATAATCAGAAAGTTCTGCTGAATGATTAGTTGAGAATCCAGTTGCTTCTGGAATATGCCAGTGACTTACTTAAATTCCTGGAGTAGAGGGAAAAGTATTTAAACAAGGCAGGTGGTTTTCTCTGATTAAAACAAGGATGATTTCAATATAAGGCGAATTTCCCTGCAAATATACCATAGTGAGACAGTTCTCTTGTGAAATATCTACTGAACTTTCTGGGACTCATTCCTATGAAACAGAACATGAGCTGAACAAGCTTCTCTCTTTTGCTCTCTCACTCTCTCTCATAGTGGAAGGCCATAATCTTGTCAGATAATACAAATAAAAAGTAATGACTATGAGGGTATGCATAAGCCTCCTTGAAATCTCTAGAATGAGTCTACTAATAATTCTCTGATGCAAGGACAGCTGCTGTCTGTATAGAGTCATTTTTGGAAGCTGGTGAATGATGTAGTGGAAAGAGGGATAAGCCTGGGAATGCCTGGGCTCTTCTACTGTCTAACTTTAGGAAAGTCACAGTTGCTCTGAGTTCCAACGTCCTCATTCGTAAAATGGGTCTCATAAGGGCCACCTTACAACATTCTTGAGAGAATTAATTAAAAGGACATAAAAGTGCCCCAGAAAACTGAAGCAATCACAGAAGTAAGGTGATATTAGTTATGAATGAGTATTTGTAAGTCAGAATTAGTTATGAACATTTTTCTTTATAACTCAAAAGGAAGGGTCATATTATCCTGAATTTAAGATACAGCTCTACCATTAACCAACTTTATTACCTTGATTAAATTCCTTAAACCCTTTGAGCCCAAATTTCCTACTAGAAATGGGGGGAATAATACTACTTGCATAATAGATTTCTAGTGAGAACTGAGAGAGATAATGCTGGTAGGGCACTCAACACAATTCTGTCATATAGCAAATGCACAAGAAATGTTAGCTATTAAAACTGTGGTCTAAAAATAAAATAAAATAAAATAAAATAAAACTGTGTTCTATTCACTAAGACATCTTAACAGGCCATTCTCATCTGGTGAGACCCTGTCTGAGTAGCACCTGGACTCCCTCCATGACCTATGTTTCTCCTTTTTTTAAAAAATGTTTTCACAACAGTCTTGGTATTATAATAGTTACTTTTGTAACCACTATGGTCATATTGTAATTTCTTTTGCATAGGGATTGGTAGAATTATCAACATTAAATAGAAGTTCCACTTTTATTTTGTCAGGTCGGTATCATTGAAAAGTTTTGGTTTTTTTTTAAGATTTTATTTATTTGAGATAGAGAAAGAGTGAGCACACAAACAGGAGGAGGGACAGAAGGAGAGGGAGAAGCAGACTCCCGGCTGAACAGGGAGCCCGATGAGGGACTTAATCCCAGGATGCTGGGATCCTGACCTGAGCCACCCAGGCACCCTTCATCGAAAAGTTTTGCAGTATAAATAAAAGCAAATACTTTCAGAATTAGTAAGAGCATTAATTCAAGTTTCTCATTCAAACTGAGAATTCAAGTTTCTCATTCAAACTGAGAATCTTTTTTTGAAAAAAGATTTTATTTATTTATTTGACACAGAGAGAGAGAGAGAGAGCGCGCATAAGCACAAGCAGGGGGTAGCGGCAGAGGGAGAGGGAGAAGTAGACTCCCCGCTAAGCAAGGAGCCCGATGCGGGGCTCGATCCCAGGACCCTGAGATCATGACTTGAGCCAAAGTCAGCCTAACTGACTAAGCCACCCAGGCATCCCCAAATTGAGAATATTCTTAACGGTATACTTACAAGATGATTCTCTCTACACCTTGGATATTTCCAGTAACAAGGAGCTAACCATTTCATAAGCCTGTGTATTTCATCTACATACATTTGTTAATAATGAAACCCTTTCTTTCTACTCTGAAAATAAATCTGTGTGTACCACATCTGCCCATGATTCCTGAGTCGTCACATGAAGTGGCACATATCAAGGCCACCAGCCCTGCAAACACTTGAGGACCACATTATACCTCTGCTTCTGTTTGGCTACAAAACTCAAATCTCTGGAATTCATCGTAGCATAATGCTTAAAGGCATTGGGTTGGTAATTAGAGACTCAGTTCAGTGTCTTTCTAGCTGTGTACTCCTCAAGCTATTTCATCTACTTTACAGTTTTTAAAAATTTTTTTTAAAGATTTTATTTATTTATTTGACAGAGAGAGACACAGAGAGAGAGGGAACACAAGCAGGGGGAGAGGGAGAAGGAGAAGCAGGCCTCCCGGTGAGCAGGGAGCCCGATGTGGGGCTTGATCCGAGGACCCCGGGACCATGACCTGAGCCGAAGGCAGATGCCTAACAACTGAGCTACCCAGGCACCCCTACTTTTCAGTTTCTTTTTTAAATTTTTATTTATTTATCTGAAAGAGAGAGGGGAGGGGGGAGGGGCAGAGGGAAAGAATCCCGAGCAGTTTCCGCACTGAATGCGGAGCCTAATGTGGGGCTCGATCTCACCACCCCGAGATCATGACCTGAGTCAAAATCAAGAGTCGGATGCTTAATGGACTGAGCCACCCCTACCTTTCAGTTTCTTTGTCAAATAATACCACCTACTTTATAGGGTTTCTATTGGAGATTAAATGTAATCATGAATTTAAAATTTATCATAGCACTTAGCTCATGGTAAATGTTTACAATGGATTAACTGAATGTTAGCGTCAATAATTTTTGTCAGTCATTTTGAAAAAGTTTATAGCCAGCCCCTTTATCTATCCTGGTCATCTGCTATGGATGTGTCCAGTATAAAAATATTTCTCTTTAGGAGTACTGACCTGAAGGACACAAAATGATAAGAAATGCATAATAAATAATTACTAACTGATAGGTTTCTGCCTTGAATAGTGATGTTTATTAGAGATAACTATATAGTCACATGAATGTATAGATAACTTCAAAAGCAATTGACAGATGATATCATAAGCAAAGGCTTAAAGGTGTATAAGGCAACCAAAAAAAAAAAGGGGGGGATAGAATTAGAACTCATGCTACCATGTAAGTGAGCTTGAAGGAGCAGATATTTCCTGTTTTAGAAAGTCCCTTTCTGATGCTGTTTTTGCTATTATTTCATAGCTGGATGATAAATAGAGTTGAAAAACTAATTGTTCCCTTAGAGCTATGTCTGTGTCCCAAGTAGGGCTTAAGGGAATCTGAGAAAACTTCCAAGGAAGCAATCCAGGGAGAGTGAGTATGTACAAGTCTTAATTGTACAAACGCTATGAGACTCAGTTCTTTGTAAGTAGGGGAACTGAAGCTCCTTTGGCTGGAGCACTCTGTGCTCTGCTCAGAGACGGTAAAGGTGAGGTCTTGTTACAACACTTTGGACAAAGTGACTGTGTTCTGGGGTGGACTGTGTGAGTGTGTCCAGGCTACTGCTCGTGTCTCACTATTAGCCTCTGCCTCTCATCTGCTCTCTAAAGCAGGTCCACACACACGGGCTTTTCTGGGAACTTGTGGGAACTTCTTTTTCCAGAAATAGACTTTTAAGTTGAACAGGATTACAGAATGACATAATATCTGATTGTAGGCAAGGACCACAGACCTCTGAGAACCTTTTTTGATCAAGGAGAGGTGATCCAGAGCCCACAGAAATTTGCATGGTTTGGAGACACTATTCAGGTGTGATTAGAATTAGTAACAAGAAGCAGGTTGTCAGCAGCATTGCTCCCCCAGAATGTGTCTGTTTCTCTTTGCTGTCTTCAATTTTGCCCAGTTGTAGGGTGGTGTACGAGTGACTCATTTTGGCTTGGTCATTCTCTTTGATATGTTTTTCAGTGTTACTTGCCACAGTTTATGATTGGAATCCCCATGTTGAATGTGACTCTATGACCTGAAAGCTCCTATGTTGGGGTTGATTGTAAGGCACTTATTACCCGTGACAAGAGGTATTTATTATTACCTGATGTTTTTTTATACATCTTGCCATTCATAAGAATGCTGGTATTGCTTGTTAAAAACAGAGCCAAAGCGCTCATCAGCAAAAACCTTGATAATTTGATGTTGGTGTTCGGACTTTGGTATCTTGGGTTCCTTCTTGAGGTCTGACTTTCCCACAGCTATGAGGAATCTCTCAGTAGTGACTGAATTTATCTTGCTGGGCATCCCACACACCGAGGATCTGGAGAGCATGCTCTTTGTCCTGTTTTTTGGGCTTCTACATCTTCACTCTTATGGGGAACCTGCTCATCCCCCTGGCGATCATCTCCTCCACTCGGCTCCACTCTCCCATGTACTTCTTCCTGTGCCAACTGTCAGTGTGTGACATACTTTTCCCTTCTGTGAGTTCCGCCAAGATGCTCTTCTACCTCTCAGGGAACAGCCGGGTCATCTCCTACGCAGGCTGCGTGTCCCAGCTCTTCTTCTACCATTTCCTGGGCTGTACGGAGTGCTTCCCGTACACAGCGATGGCCTATGACCGCTTTGTCGCCATCTGTCACCCTCTGCGCTACACGGTGACCATGAGCCACACAGTGTGTGCCATCCTGGCCGTGGGGACCTCCTTTTTTGGTTGCATTCAGGCCACCTTTCTAACCGCTCTCACCTTCCAGTTGCCCTACTGTGGCCCCAACGAGGTGGACTATTTCTTCTGTGATATCCCGGTGATGCTGAAGCTGGCTTGTGCTGATACCTCAGCCCTGGAGATGGTGGGGTTCATCAGTGTGGGCCTCATGCCCCTCAGTTGCTTCCTTCTCATCCTCACCTCCTACAGCTGCATTGTGTGCTCCATCCTGCAGATCCAGTCTACTGCAGGCAGACGCCGTGCCTTCTCCACCTGCAGTGCCCACCTCACTGCCATCCTCCTCTCCTTTATGCCAGTGGTCCTCATCTACCTGCAGCTCACCCCCAATCCCTGGCTCAATGCAACTGTCCAGATCCTGAATAACCTGGTCACCCCCATGCTGAACCCCTTGATCTACAGCCTCAGGAATAAAGAAGTAAAATATTCTCTGAGGAAGGTGCTACAGCAAGTAGCCTTCCTTCCTGAGAAGTGATAGAGATTAGTAGCTATACTTTAATAGCACCACACTGTTTGCAAAGGTATTTCCTTTTGTGTGATATAGAGCACAGATAGTATCAATGCCCCTTTTGCAGATAAAGAAGCTAAGGTTTGAAGCCATAAAGTGAATTGTTCAAGGTCATATAACTAATAAATTATCCTGCACATCTGTCATGCAGGAAGGATTATCTCTTCCCAGTTGGCAAGAAAGCCTAGTCCTTCTGTTCCTCACTCTGTTTTCTTCTCCTGTTTTCCTCCTCCCACATCCTCTGCTTCTTTTCTAGCACTTCTTCACTTTGGCTGGCATGATTATCTAATTATACTCTCAAATGCCTGCATCAGATAAGCCACCATTTGATGGTCTAGGAGTTTTGAAAAATGTGAACTTCAACCACGTGGCCCCTGGTGGCGTTCCATGACTACTGGAATGCAAAGAAGCTGCGTCAAGGGAAAGAGCTTCTGGATGAGACCTGAGGCAAGCCTCTTACGGGTGAATCAGAGATCAACCACAAAGTCTGCTAGTCTTGGACCTAGAAAGAGTCCATGCCTGGGAGCTGAGGCATTAGAGAAAAAAGAATGTGGAGACTAAACAGGCAGAGTCTGTGAAAGGGTGACTGATTCTGTTGTTTTTCAGTATGAGGAAACTGAGTTTGTCTTTGAAATCCCCAGCACAGCCGGGGGTCAATGCAAAGTCTAAGCCACTACTGCTCTATGGTTTTGGATTCTCTGCTTACCAAAAGGCTGTGACTTGAGTGCTCTTCCTTAACATTCCTTTGTTCTTTTTCCTAATGAGCTTAGCATGAGAGATGTGCCTTTCCAATCCAAACAATAATTTGAAGAAAAGAAAGGAAATGAGAAGGAGGTGATGGAAGAGAAGGGGAGTGGGTGGGAAGGGAAGTGGTGGAAGGGAAGAGGTGAGATGGAAAGGAAAAGGGTTAACGGCAATGGAAGGGGGTGATGGATGAAAGGGGGTGATGGGACGAAGGGGGTGATGGGAAGGAAGGGAGTGATGGGACAGAAGGGGGTGATGGGATGGAAGGGGGTGATGGGACAGAAGGGGTGATGGGAAGGAAGAGGATGATGGGAAGGAAGGCAGGGCAGATGCAAAGGCAAGTCGTCTCTGCTCTTCCTCCCGGGATCAGAGTTCAGTCAGGGAATCTGCTAGACTGAACCAGCCACAATATTGTGTTTGGGGCCTCATGTAAGGGTGATGAGATGATGTATGTTTTTGAAAGGGAGAACATTTTTCTAGTTGCTTCTCTTAAGTCCTATGCCTTTATTCTTTCTACCACACATGCTCCTTCAGAGTCTTCAGCTGGACAAATTCATTCTCATTATCAAACACCTAGTTAAAATATAATTTTTTATGTGAAACTTTCCTCATCCTAGGCAAATCTGGTTCCCACTTCTCTATGTTTTGAATCAGACTTTACAAACTCATCACGTCATTATGCTAGAATAGGTTTTGGCAAAGCATTTTCCAAGAGTAAAGCTAAAGTAGGTTCAGGGAGGGTAAGGACAAAGAGTCGGTTAGGGACTAACAGTACAAAATTGACTGCTGAACAGATAAAGTTTGGCTCTCTTGCCAGGATCCTACAGGGGTGGGTGGCTCCATGCCAGGCTCATCCCAGGACCCTGATATCATGACCTGAGCCCAAGTCAGAAGCTCAACTGACTGAGCCAACCAGGTGCCCCAACACGGGATCCTCTTGAGTGAATGGCTATACACTAATTTGTGAATGTGTAGGGTAAACTTCCACAAGGCTACGGAAAGAAAAGTTCTGAAACAATTATAACAAGTAGCGGCTGTAAGTAAAAATATTTCAAGTACTTGCTTAGAGCTAGAAATCATTCAAGTTCTGACCTTCTCAAGTAAAGAAGATATGGGACGTTTAGTAGAGATCCAAAAAGGTCACAGTTTAGGTGTGGGGGGCGCTTAATTAGCCCTAAAGTAAAGCTAATCAGGCACATAATAAAGAAACTGAAAACAAGATGTTGATTGATTAAGCTGATCCAGAAGTAACATAACTGCCTACCAGAACAAGATCCAATTCTCTAAAGAAATACATCAAAATACAGCACTCCTGGGAATGCACTAGAGCTAATGGTTTGATATTTCCACCGTCAAGTGTGGAATACCTTTGTGTTATACAGGGCATTAAGTAGAGTATTTATAAAGATTTTGTCTCAGTAGTGAAACAAAACTACCAGCAGAAATAAGGCTAATCAGGTTCTACTCAAAAAAGCTTAAAAGCAGCCTTGAAAGATCAAACTTTCCAAATAACTTAAGTGCATTACAGAATAAAAAATTTCCAGACATAAAACACTTATCATGATGAACACTGAGTAATGTGTAAAATTGTTGAATCACGATATTGTACACCTGAAAGAAATATAAAACTGTATGTTAACTATACTGGAATTTAAAAATTAAAAAAATTTTCCAGACATATAGAGAAACAGAAACACAAGGTCCATAATTAGGATTTAAAAGGTCAATATTCACGGGGCGCCTGGGTGGCTCAGTCGTTAAGCGTCTGCCTTCAGCTCAGGTCGTGATCCCAGGGTCCTGGGATCGAGCCCCGCATCGGGCTCCCTGCTCAGCGGGAAGCCTGCTTCTCCCTCTCCCACTCCCCCTGCTTGTGTTCCCTCTCTCGCTGTGTCTCTCTCTGTCAAATAAATAAAATCTTTAAAAAAAAAAAAAAAGGTCAATATTCAAAGACCCAGAAAAGTAGAATTAGTAGACAAAGACATTAAAACAGTTACTTTTAATTATATCCTATATTTTAAAAAGGTAAAGAAAATCATAAGCATTATGAGAAATATGGATGATAAGAAATCACCTAAATCAAAATTCTAAAGATTAAAATATAATATCTAACATGAAAAATTCACTGGATTAGAGCAGTAACAAATTAGACATTGCAGAAAATTTGTAAATTCTGTCACAGCAATGGAAGAAACCTAAATGAAATATAGAGAGAAGAACTATTGAAAAACAATATGATCAGAGCATCAGTGAGGTATGGGACAATTTCAAGCAGTCTAATAATATAAGTTTAATTGAAGTCCCCAAAGGAAAGAGGAGAGGGAGAGAAGAGAAAAAATATTCAAAGGAATGACCAAAAATTTTCAAAATAGGATGGCGACTATAAGTCAAAAGATCTAAGAACTCAACAAAAATTAATCTGGAAAATAACCAAATATTTGGAATGGTTTAAAAAAGAAATTTAAAGAGAAAATAGAAAGTATTTTCAGCTGAATAAAATAAAGATGTATAAGATATACCTAACACAGTATTTACAATGAAATTACAGCACTAAAATCACCACATTAGAAAAGAAAGATCTCAAAGCAGTTACCTCCATTGCCAACAGAAGAGCATATTAAAACAAACATAAGCAGAAGAAATTAATAGAGAAAAGCAGATATCAATGAAATATAAAATAGAAAATAAAGGAGGTCAATGAAAATAAAAACTAGCCCTTTGAGAAATGGATAAAGTTAATAAGACTGATAAGGAAAAACAAGAGAGAAACTCCAGGCCCGGATGCCTTCCTGATTGAATTTTCTTTAAGAAATCCAATTCCAATAATTCCAATGCAAACTCTTCCAAAATATAAAAGAAGCAACAGTTCCCAACTTATTATATGAGGCTAGCATTACCCTAAAACAAAAAATAGGCAAAGGTATTAGAAGAAAATAAAACTACAGAGATGCAAGACTGCATAAAAAATTTTAGCTAATCAAATCTGATAATATATATTTAAAAACTAATATATTGTTCTAAACTGGGAATTATACCAGAAATACAACATCAATTTAACATTAAAAACTTAGTTAATGTAATTCACCATATAAACAGACTAAAAAAGAAAAATCTATATGATCATCTGAATAGATGCAGAGGAAGCATTTTACAAAACTCAATATACATTCCTGATAAAAACTCTCAGGAAATTAGGACTTGATGAATACTTTCTTAATTTGTAAAAAGGCCATCTACTAAGATCTATTTTTTTTAAAGATTTTATTTATTTATTTGAGAGAGAGAGAGAAAGAAAATGAGCTGGGGGGAGGGGCAGAGGGAGAGAAAGAGAGAGGAAGGGAGAAGCAGACTCCCCGCTGAGCCGGAGCCCTATGCGGGGCTCCATCCCAGGATGCAGAGATCATGACCTGAGCGGAAGGCAGACGCTCAATGGACCGAGCCACCCAGGTGCCCCAGGCATTGACTAAGATCTATGGCTATGATCATATCTAATGGTGAAACACTGATTATTTCCTGGGTCAGTTTTTGACTTATTATCTCTCAGTTCCAACTTCACTATTTTTGCTGGCTCTGTGCTAATGAAGGGGATTGTTGTGAAATATGTCTTCTTTGCCCTCTGGTAAAGTGCTAAGTCTTGTCAGCAGGAGGCACTTTGGGAGAATGAATTTTTCTTCCTGGTTTCTAGTTTGGCTCTCTTGCCAGC
>NW_022589737.1:116143-129754 GCF_004348235.1 Phoca vitulina
ATATAGTAAAAGTATTAATATTTTTATGTTTTGTGAGAAGTAGAACATCATTAACTATAAGAAGACTGTGAAAGTTTAAGGATGTACCTACCAATATTAGAGGCAAAAATTTGCACATGTCCCTTTGCAGTCAATCCCCAAACACCCCCAGCCCAGGCAACAATGAATCTGCCTTCTGTCACTATATATATGTTTTGCATTTTCTAAGTTTTTATATGAATGAGATTTATAATGTAAACTCTTTGGTGTCTGGATTCTTTCACTTAGCACAATGCTATTGATGTTCATTCATGTTTTGGTCTATATTTGAAGTCCCTTGCTTTTTATTGTTCAGAAATATGCCATCTCATGGATATAATACAATTTGTTTATTTGTTGATCAATATTCCAGCTGTTTCCAGTTATTTTACTGTTTTGAATAAACCTGCCATGCACATTCACATACAAGTCTTTGTCTAGACACATTTTCATTTTTCTTGGGTAAATACAAGGAGTGGCATTGTTGTGTCTTATGTAAATATGTATTTAGCTTTATAAGAAGCAGTCTAATTATTTTCCAAAGTGGCTTTGCCATTTTACAATGCCACTGGCAATGTATGAGATTTCTACTTGCATGCTAACAGGTGGAATTATTCATGGAAAGTGCTCAACATAATGCTTTGCGTAATGAAGGCACCCATAAATGTTAATATGGTTTATGGTAATAGCATATTTTAACATATGTGTATAATACATTATTTTATACCTCTGTTATATGTAAGTATAAAAAATGGGCGAAATTCTGTTTCTTGTTGTAATCCTATTTATTTTTCTGCATGTGATAATCTTCATCCAAACTCACTAAAGTGCTAAAAATTTAAACATGATTCCACACACACAAAAATAGTGTTGGAATTAGTTTATGTCAACATCAGCATGTATTTGAATTTAGTCAAAATGTACCAATTATAAGAAGAGTTTTAGTACAAAGCTTCATTAAAAAAAGAAGGAGAATGAGAGGAGAACATATAAGATCCAGTCCCCAATTTCCTGCAGTAAAATAAAGACATAAAGATCTTAGGAAAGTAGAAATGATCATAATGTTGTTGTAATTACTGCTGGGAATCAGGACTTTGTCAAAGCAATTTAGCGAAAGAAAAAAGTATAGTATAAAATGCTCCATTAGATTGAAGACAAATTCAATAACCAAGGTCAGATGACAGACTTGTTTAAATTTAACTGTATTTTGAAACAGACAAATTAAAGATATCTATCATTAAGGGAGTGCTTGAGATACCAAAAAAAAAGAGGAAGTAAAATTTTGCTATAATGATGATAAAATAATAGCTAATCCTTATAGACCATTTTACTGTGTAAAATTCTGCATTAAATTCTTTGGATTTATCAGCTATTTAATCCTGACAGTATTTTTATGAAGTAGGGATGTCCCTCATTTTACAGATTTGAAAGCCAAGGTTGATAAATTCAGTGATGGGCTCCAAGTTATACTTCTAGTTAATGGTAAAGCTGCTGCTTGTCCCCAAATAGGTCTTATTCCGAAAAGCATGGTCTCTACACTGTTACTGTGATGGCAACCATATACTGTGATATCTAAAGTTAACAAAGTATGGTTTCTAGATTCATTCTAAAATGACACATGAACAATCAGTACTGTACAGATTAATACCATGTCAATAAGACTCAGAAAAAGTTCCTTGTTTCTTAAAATTACAACCATGAAAACCTTTATATGAAAAGTAAATTTAAAGTAACTTTTGTTACCATCTATATCATCCTATAAAAACTCCCTAAATTAGGTAATCTCTGAAAAAACAGCTTTTGGGTTAATTAATCTCAGAGGTCTTCATTCACAGGTCATATAGAGTTTTGTAATGGCACAAAATGGATTGATCATCCTGGGGATTGGGTGAGGCTATTTGGGGATTTTTGTTAAAAAGATGCCGTGTTGAACTCTCTCTGGTGGTACTCTAAGGCAAAACTGAGCATCAGTGTAACACACACACTCATGTTTAACTCACTCATTACAAATAAACACATATGCCATTCACATTATTTTTTCTAGCACCTCCAAGATGAAATTGATTCCTCCTAATCACTGCCTTAAAAAGGAAAGGTGAAATCTTGTAGTATTTACCTCTCATGGGTGCTAGTAATAAAAATGCCTTAGATAAATTTCAAACAGCTTTCATTGACTCTGACAAGATGCAACATCAAAAATGAATTTCTTAATGCCAGGGCTCCAAATGGCTGGATGTTCTGAGTGTGTAATTTCACCACCAAAGAAGCATCGGTGAAATCTGCCAATCATACTTCTGTTAGGCATTCTCTTTGCTCAGGGCAGTGTGTGCCCAGTACATAATGAAAAATAAAATTAATAACTAGGAAGTTAATCTGAGCAACAGAGCCAGGGTGAAATATTTGAGCCTCAGAATAAATTTCAAAAGAGAATAGGGATGACTACATTTATCAATTGGGGCAACACATTCATCTTCGGTTTACTTGCTGGTTCTATCAGTGTGTGTGTGGTGCAGACATAGCTCAGTTCATCCTCAAGCTTCTGAAACACACAATTCAGGCACATATTATGTGTTTAGTGATTAAAAGACTCTAAGGGATCTTTTCTTAAAAGTGTTCTACCCCTTTAACTATTACCTGGAACAACAACAAACACAACATACACACACTCACACAGGCATACGCACTCTACCACAAGCAGAACTGTGGGAAAGAGAGCCATGTTTTTTTGTTTTTGTTTTTGTTTTTTTACTATTTTAACCCTTTTTAATTTTACAGTTCAGTGGCATTAATTATACTCACATTGTTGTAAAACCATCACCACCATCATTCTTCAGAATTTATCTTCCCAAACTGAAACTCTGTACTCCTGAACAATAACTATACATACCCTTCTCCCCATAGCCCCTGACAACCACCATTCTATTTTCTGTGAGAGCCATGTTTTTAATAATATACCTATGAAATATCCACTTTAATAAAATATCATAAGATCATATAAAATCAGTGGGAAATATGCCATCTGTATGAAAATAACAAATGATTCTCATATCCTCTTAGAAAACTGGAGGTGGATGGAACTTAACTTTCATGTAAAACAGCCCCTGTGTCTCTCAAAGGAATTGTAAGACCCAGGGAGGCTAAATGGCCTTTATAAAATAACATGGAAAGCCAGCAGAAGTGCAAAAATAAAAATGAGGTCCTCTTTCAGCCATCCAGTGTTATTCCTCATAAAAATTAATATCTAACTTTCGAGTAAAAATTCTAATGATCTTGTCTGTTTTAAGAAAAGGATGCATAATACTTATTTTGTATTTCTTATTTAACTCACAGTTGGAAAGTGCCCTGAGAATAGGATCATGTGCCCTAATACTACCACTAGCTTTATCTTGGTATTCCCTAAAGTGCTTAGCACAAGGGCCTAAACATAGTCCATGCCTTTTATGCATTTTTTAAATTGAATTATGATACCCAACCCACCGACAGTTACATTATTTGTATAGCTGAATCTTACCAACTTAGCAGTATTAGGGAGAATGCTCAAAGACCAACCTCTGCTAACAAACAGTTTAAATGGGCCTAACTATATTGTGTTTTTATTGTGGAAAAATACACACCTTTCATATTTTAAATTGAATAATTCAGTGGTATTTAGTACAGTTGCAAATTTGTGCACCCATCACCAGTCTATTTTCAGAACAATATTTTCACTCCAAAAGGAGTAAGTAGTTACTCCCCATTACCTCTTTCCCCAGCTCCTGGCAACCACTAATATGTTTTCTGTGTCTATGGTGTTGTCTGTTCTGGATATTTTATGTAAATGGAATCATTTTATAGATGGTCTTTTGTGTCTGGCTTCTTACATCAGCATAATGTTTTCTTTTTTTCTTTTCTTTTTTTAATTTAAATTCAATTAGCATATTATTAGTTTCAGAGGTAGAGTTCAATGATTCATCAGTTGCATATAATACCCAGTGCTTATTACGTCACATGCCCTCCTTAATGCCCATCACCCAATTACCCCATCTTTCCATCCCCTTCTCCTCCAGCAAGCCTCAGTTTGTTTCCTATGATTAAGAGTCTCTTATGGTTTGTCTTTTGTCTCCCCCTCTGATTTCATCTTGTTTTATTTTTCTCTCCCTTCCCCTATGCTCCTTTGTTTTGTTTCTTAAATCCCACATATGAGTGAAATTATGTATTTGTCTTTCTCTGACTTATTTTGCTTAGCATAATACCCTCTCCTCTAGTTCCATCCACGCCATTGCAAATGGCAAGATTTCATTTTTTGATAGCTGAGTTTTATATATATATATATATATATATATATATATACATATATATATATAAAACATCTTCTTTATCCATTCATCTGCCAATGGACATCTGGGCTCTTTCCATATTTTGGCTAGTATGGACATTACTGCGACAAGCATGAATCATTATGTTTGTATCTTTCACTCAGCATAATGTTTTCAAGGTTTATCTATGTTCTAGCATGTATCAACATTACACTTTTTGTTAATAAATAAAAACTTGGAGTGCAAAGGGACTTAATTTATCACCTAGTATTTTTGACCTAAAAAATACTGATAAAAGAGGACCTACTTAACTCCATTGAGTGTTAGTAAAAGGACACACGATCTTAGGAGTTCCAGACCAGTCTGGGTTACCAGATTTAGAAGTAAAAATAGACAATGCCCAGTCAACTGGAATTTCAAATAAACAACATATAATTTTTAATGTAAGTGTGCTTTAAATATTGTTTATTTAAAATTCAAATTTAACAAGTTTCCTCCTTCCATTTGTTGAAGATGTGGATGAATAGGAAGAATGAAATGAAACCGTCACCACAATCAAGGTAATAAACTTCTCTGTCACCTCCAAAAGTTTCTCCTGCCCCCATCCCCCACTTTTTTTGTGGTAAGAGCACTAGCTGACATGGCTCTGGAAGACTGAGAAATGGCACAGATCCTGAGGTTTATCTCCTAGGAGGAAGGCAAAAGAGTGAAGCAATTCTCCACAATCCCTGGCCTATCAGTGGTTCATAGTATTCCCTTATCGTCATTTTAACATTTGTAATGTGTGTACTGATATTCCCTTTTTCTTGATTTTAAATTTGTGTTTTTTTCTTGATAATGCTGTCTAGAGTTTTATCAATTTTATTAATTAAAAAAAAAACTCACTTTTAGTTTCTTTTTCATTACTGCTTTTCTCTTCTAAATTTCCTTGATTCTGTTCTTTTCTTTACTATTTCTTTCCTTCTGTTTACTTTGGCTTTCATTTGGTCTCTCTCTCTCTCTCTTTCTCTTTTTTTTTAATTAGGCTCCATGCCCAGTGTGGAGCCCAATGTGGGGCTTGAACTCATGACCCTGAGATCAAGAGTAGGACGCTTAACTGACTGAACCACTCAGGTGCGCTTGGTCTCTCTCTTTTTGAGTTTTATAGTGTTACCTTAGATCATTGATTTGAGAGCTTTCTTCTTTCTTGATATGATAGGCATTTAATGTTATAAGTTTCTAAGCACTTTCTTCACTGTATCCCATAAAATTTCATTGTCATTAAATTTAAAATATTTTCTAATGTCCCTGTGATTCTCTTTTCCTGTGCACTATCTAGAAGTGAATTATTCAGTTACCAAATATTTGAGGATTTTCCGGATATCTTTCAATTCTTTATTTCTATTTTAACCTGTTTATGTTCTGATAATATATTTTGTATAATTTGAATTATTTTAAATTTATGAAATTTACTTTCATGGCTCTGACCACATTTCATCTTGGTAAATAATCTATGTGCTTTTGAAAATTATGTGTATCAAGTCATATGAATTGTTTTATTAACGTCCACTAGGTCAGGTTGATTTGTTACCATTTCTCAACTTCTCTGTCTTTACTGATTTTCTGTCTACTGTTCTATCAATTACTGAATGTGGAGTGTTGACATCTCCAATTATAACTGTGGATTTGTATATTTCTCTTTTTATTTCTACCAGTTTTATATTTTTATTCTCTATCAGGTGCATACACATTTATATTTTTAGATCTTCTTGGAGAATTGACCCCTTTATTCCTAAACAATGCCCACTTTGTTCCTTGTTCTGAAATGGATTTCATCTGATATTAATGAGCCCTACACCTCTCCGAGGAGCACTATCCTTTTACTTCCAAGTTATTTGTGTCTTTGAATCTAGAGCATGTCTCCTGTAGACAACACATAGTTGCAACTTATTTTATACAATGTGACAAATTCTGTCTCCTTACCTGCATATTTATGTGTTCTACTTTTTATGGTTAGTTTCTCTTAAATGTTAAGTGAAACAGTGATGTAACCTCTAAGCCTTTGTACTGATTTGGCTTCACACTCAGGCCTCTCCACAGGGAAAGAATGAGTCACACCGATTGCATTAGGCAAGTTCCTGTAACAAACACAGTTCTCTTTCTTAATTAATACACTGGCCTTCAGGTAATGGATTGATCTCCCACGTAGTATGACTTCATCAGAAGACTGATAATATCTCCAAGTGTCCTGATTTTGTAATTTTTGTAATTTTTTAAAAAAGGTAGCATTCTATTCGTGCACATCAGCTTGTTGAGCTTTGTTACTGTGACATCCATTCCCCAAAAGAACAATTTCCTGTCTGCCTGCAGACAAAATCAGGTTTCTAAGCTTGGAGGGCTGAAGGCAGATTCTAGACCATGATTAACACACCAGGGTCGTGACTATCACTCTGTAGAGCCTCGTGGAACAGCCTTTTTCAGACTTCTAGTGACGCACTTTATCTATATAACAGAATCCCTACACAATTCTATTGATAGAACTGTGGAAGACAAAGGCTAAGGCATTTTCTGGTGGAGGCGGATTTCAGGTACAAGTCTTCTAAGTCTGGGTCCTATGCTCTTAAGATAATTCTTAAAAATTTCCACTAAGTAACTCTGCTGGCAGATGAGAAAATACTAGGAACAGGGCATGAGGAAAGAGAAAGGTAGTTTAAGGTTGCTGCAATTTTTAAAAACTCTCATATTCTATTTTCTACTAGATCTGCAATTTTCAATATAAAAATTACTGATGTTTTTCACCATCACATTTTTAAGCAGTTAGGTCTTCAAGAAAATGAGCCCTGTTTATTTTTTTTACATGAAGCTTCCCCAGACCTACCTCCAATAGCTCACTGTGTTCAACATGAGAAGCATGTATTGCTTTTCTCTGGCCATTTGAAAAGACACACTTTGTGGGTCCGTTTGTGAGAGATCCATGAGTGTGAATGATGTTACCATTCCTAAATAGATTGTAAAGTTGCATGCAGAAATGTATGTGTATTTTATATATATTTGATGTGATGTTCCACTACCAATAACTCTGTTTCCCAAAATGACAATATATTGAAATTCTTCTGTAACTGAGGAGTTATAGTCATTAAACAGATACCTTCATGAGAGATGAACACCCACCTTATTTGTATACATTTTAGATAAGAAAATCTGAGCCCTAAACAGGGAAGCATTGCATAATTTCCAAAGCAGAGGAATAATAATAACAATAACAAATGACAATGTGTCAAATTTGTAGCAATTCATTCACACTTTAACTCATTTTCCTAGGATCATTGTTAAACTAAAATGAGTTGAAGTGTGAACAAATTGCTAAGAATTTCATACTTAATTAATGAATCACTGAACACTACATCAAAAACTAATTATGTACTCTACAGTACCTAGCTGAACATAATTAAAAAAAACAAAAATAAGAATATAAATAAATAAAGGTGACTATAAATACATTCTCATCAGGAATAATTCATTTGCATATGTATTTTAAAAACCCAATGATCCTAAAATGCAGGAAGTATTGGAGTTATGCGCCTTCCTCACTGATGAGGACATTCAGGGATAGCTCACAAGTGAATCTGGAGCCAGATTTTCCTGTCTCCCAATTTACTTAGGGCCTTTTTACTAAGAAAGTGGGGGACCGGAACTATGGCCAGCACAGCACCGAGTCCTTGAAATCTGGTGTCCCAAGCACTGTGTCAGGCTGATTCTATGAGTTTAAATTCTCTGCGTTTGCTTATTGGCCATTGGGTTTCTTTCCTGAGAAATTGTTGTTTGTATCCTTTGCTTGTTTTTATATTTCATTGTTGGCCCCTCTCCTGTTAATCTGTGGAAGTTCTTTATAATTCCGGTTATTCTTTGCGGGTTATATGTGTTTCAATTATTCTTTCCCAGTTAGTAGTTTGTCCTTGTCCTCCAAAAGGCATGATGCCTTTTGTTGTGTAGATTTTTATGTGACTATATTGATGAGTCATTTTGTTTAAAAATTATGCTCACTTGGGCTCACGTAGTCTTCCATATTTTCTTATTTTTATATTATAATCATTTTTAGATAATTACATACAGTAAAATAAACAAGTATTAGAGATACAATTCAATGAGTTTTGATAAATATATTCACTTGAGGAACTAGTACATCTATCAAGATACAGAGCAGATGGGGCACCAGGGTGGGTCAGTGAGTTTGGCATCTGACTCTTGATTTCAGTGAGCTCAGGTCATGATCTGAGGATCATTAGATTAGCCCTCCCTCAAGCTCCATGCTGGGAATGGAGCCTGCTTAAGATTCTCTCTCCCTCTGCACCTACCCTCTCTCTCTCTCTTAAAAAAAAAAGAGAGAGAGAGAGAGAGATACAGAGCAGAGATTAGCAAACCATGGCCCAAATCCAGCCCCAAACTACACTTTTAGTATTGCTCATCAGCTAAGATCATTTTTTTTTTTTACATTTTCAAACGGTTGAAACTATCAAAAGAAAATTATGTAAAATTCGAATTTCAGTGTTCATAAAGTTTTTTGGACATAGCCACACCCATTATTAACATAATATCTGTGGCTGCTCCTTCTCCAGAGGGAGAGAGTTTCAGTACTGCAGCAAACGTCCTATGGTCCACAAAGCCTAAAAAAGTTTCTATCTGGTTCTTTACAGAAAAAGGTTGCCAATCCTGATGTAGACCCTGGTATATCCCCATAAAATTCTCTTTTGTTTATTTCCAGTTTCTCTATAGACTTACTCCACAGAGGCAACCACCATTATGATTTTTATTTTCATAGATTGATATTGCCTACTTCCTGTACTTGATTGAATCATACAGAATATATTCTTTTATGTGCAGTTCTTTTGTGCATGAAGTTTATCTGTCTTGTTGCATGTATCAATCGATTGCTCCTTTTTATTACTAAGTAGTACTCCATTATGTGTATACACCATAATTTGATGGACATTTTCCTGATTTTTTTTTTATATTATAAATAAATAGGCAATAGCATTCTGGTATGTTTTTCTTTACACAGTAACATTTCATACTCTAATTTGTTATACTTGAGAGATACGGTTGCTCTGAATCCTCTCCAATATTTAGTATTTTTAGTCTTTCTAATTTTATTTATTTATTTTTATTTTTTAAATTTTATTTTATTTAAATTCAATTAATTAACATATAGCATATTATTAGTTTCAGAGGTAGAGTTCAGTGATGCATCAGTTGCATATAACACCCATTGCTCATGACATCAAGTGCCCTCCTTAATGCCCATCACCCAGTTACCCCATCTCCCCACTGATGCCCCCCTCCAGCAACCCTCAGTTTATTCCCTATAGTTAAGAGTGTCTTATGGTTTGTCTCCCTCTCTGATTTCATCTTACTTTATTTTTTCCCTCCCTTCCTCTATGATCCTTTGTTTTATTTCTTAAATTCCACATATGAATGAAGTCATATGATAATTGTCTTTCTCTGATTGACTTATTTTGCTTAGTATAATACCCTCTAGTTCCATCCACATCGTTGCAAATGGTAAGATTTCATTTTTTTGATGGCTGAGTAATACCACATAGTCTTTCTAATTTTAACTGTCTTAGTGGGTATATAATGATATCGCCTTGTGGTTTCAATTTGTATTTCCCTGATGACCAATGATATTGAGAATGTTTTCATGTGTTTGTTAGTGCTTATACACCATTCATTGTAAGTATCTGTCTTTTACTTATTTTTAGTTTTTTTGTCTTTTTATAATTGGTTGTAGGAATTTTTTACAAAAGTTGGTTATAAGTGCTTTGTTGGACATGTGTGTTATATATTTGTGTGTATGTGTGTGTTATTTTCTTCCAGCCTGTGGTGTGTTTTTCTTTTCTTTTTCTAATGGTGTCTTTTGATTATCAGAAATTTTTAATTTTAATTTCATCATTTTTTCTTTTACTGATATTGTTCTTTGTATTCTGCCTAAGAATTATTTGCCTCCTAGTCACAAAGATACACTCCTCTGCTTTTTTCTGTAACCTGTCTCCAGTGTGTGGTGTGAGGTATGGAACCAGGTTCACTTTTTGTAGGCAGATACCCAGTCAATCAGCACCATCTGTTGAAATTATTTTCTTTCCTCCACTGAATTCCTTTAGTGCCTATATCAGAAATTATTTTTACTGAGCAATTAAGAGTCTATTTCTAAGGTGCCTAGATGGCTCAGTTGGTTAAGCGTCTGCCTTCAGCTAAGGTCATGATCCCTGAGTCCTGGGATCAAGTCCCACGTCAGGCTCCCTGTTCAGTAGGAAGTCTGCTTCTCCCCCTCCTTCTGCCCCTCCCCCTTGTTTGTGCGCATGCTCTCTTTCTCTCTCTCAAATAAATAAAATCTTTTTAAAAAGAGTCTATTTCTAGCCACCTTATTTTGTTTAATTGACATATTTGTCAATTCTCATGACAGTCCCACACTGTCATTAATATGCTGGTGTTATTGTCAGTCTTAAAGTAATACAATCAAAATCTCCCAGCTTTGTTTTTTGAGATTGTTTTAGTTATTCTAGGCCCTTTCTACCTTATATAAATTTTAGAATCATCTTGTCAAAGGGCTGTGGGGATTTATATTGGTATTTTACTGAATTCATAAGTCAATTAAGGAGAATTTGCGTCTTAAAAGAGTGAGTCTTCCAAATCATGAGCATGGAATATCCCTCCAATTATTTCTTTCTCAATTTTTCTCAATGATGTTTTGCAATTTTCATTGAAGAGATCTTTTATATATTTTGTGAAATTTATTTTTGGACTTTTCTGGTTTTGATGTTACTGTATTAGAATATAATTTCATTTTCCTATTATTTTCAGGAAATAAATAGAAATATAATTATACATGCATATTGATTTTAAAACTGAGACCTTGGTGGATTTATTCATTAGATTTTGAAGGTTTGGGGATGATGTCTTGGATTTTTTCATATACATTTCTGATAGCTGTGAAAAAAAGACAGTTTTATTTCTCCTTTTTCAGTACTTATGCCTTTTGTTTCTTCACTCTTTATTTCATTGTACTGGAAGTAAAACCTCCAATAGATATTGAATATAAATGGTAATAGTAGATATGTTTGCCTTGACCCTGATTTTCAGGAAAACACCTTCAATATTTCCACATTAAATATGATACTAGCTGTTGGTTTTTAATAAGTGCCCTTCATTAAATTGAAACAGACCCCTTCTTATTATGACTTATTTAGTCTTTTTTGTCATAAGTTGGGGGAGCAATTTTGTTGACCACTTTTTCTGCATCTATTGACATGGTTAGATGAATTTCCTCATTTAATCTGTTAAGGTAGTACGTATATCACTTGTTTTCAAATGTTAAACTGAACATGCACTCTTGGGATAAATCTACTTGGTCATTGTATATTATATCTTTTAGACATTGCTGCATTCAGCTTGCCTAGTATTTGTTAAGGATTTTCACATCTATATCCATGAGGTACATTGCCCTGTGATATTCTTTTTCATTTCTTTTTTTTTTTTTTTTTGAAATTGCCCTTGTCTGGTTCTGGATAGGGTAATGTTGGTTTCATAAATTGAGTTGGAGAACGTTCTTTCACCTACTGTTTCTTAAATGCTTGGCTTAAGATTTAGCATTATTTCTTCTTTAAATGTTTGAAAGTATTTGCCCACCAAATCATGTGGGGCCGGCTATTTCTTTGACCAAAGATTTGTAATTACAAATGTAAATTACGAGAATAGAACTATCAAGTTTGTCTACTTCTTATTGTCTGTTTCGTAAATTGTGTCTAAGAAATTGCAGCAATTATGTCAATAGCTGTCACCAGCTGGCAGTGGGGAAGACTGGGCGTTGAACTAAACAGAGGTCAGTTCAGCTTTCTTAAACTTACAATTTTGTCACATATGAGCTTAACAGTTGGTAGAGTCTAAATAATCATCCCTCAATTTGTGAGATGTAGGAAAGAGTTCCCACAGCTGGGGAAAAAAAACACAGCAGAAGTATCCCTCAATCTCTACTGTTCTTCTATACAGTTCCTGGTATACCTCCCTCCTAAATAAATAAGTATATATAATTGTGTGTGTGTGTGTGTGTGTGTGTGATGGAAAAGGCAAGAAAATGCTCCATTCAAGGAAAAATATCACCAAGAACAGATCCCCAGAGAAGCTGTATGTTGGAACTATCAGAAAGGGATATCAAAATATCTATTATAAATATATTCAAGAATTCATAGGAAAGGTGGAAGAAATAGGTGAACCAACACAGGAATCTTAGGAAAAATATATTTATCTAACTTAACTTTTACTCTGAGGATTCCTGTCTTTTTTCAATTATGGAAAATTATCATGAAATATCTTTTCAAATAGAGTATTATCAGGCCCTCCCTCCATTCTTTTCTTCTGGAACACCTATTAGATTAAAAAATGGGCAGAAGACATGATTAAACATTTTCCCAAAGAAGACATACAGTTGACCATTAGACACATGAGAAGATGCTTAACATCACTCATCATCAGGGAAATACAAATCAAAACTACAATGAGATATCACCTCACACTTGTCAGAATGGCTAAAATAAAAAACACAAGAAATAACAGGTATTGGGGAGGATATGGACAAAGGGGAACTCTTTTTTTTTTTAATTTTTTTTATTGTTATGTTAATCCCCATACATTACATCATTAGTTTTTTTTTATTTTTTATTTTTTTAATTTTTTTATTGTTATGTTAATCCCCATACATTACATCATTAGTTTTAGATATAGTGTTCCATGATTCATTGTTTGTGCATAACACCCAGTGCTCCATGCAGAACGTGCCCTCCTCAATACCCATCACCAGGCTAACCCATCCTCCCACCCCCCTCCCCTCTAGAACCCTCAGTTTGTTTTTCAGAGTCCATCGTCTCTCATGGTTCTTCTCCCCCTCCGATTTCCCCCCCTTCATTCTTCCCCTCCTGCTACATTCTTCTTCTTCTTTTTTTCTTTCTTAACATATATTGCATTATTTGTTTCAGAGGTACAGATCTGAGATTCAACAGTCTTGCACAATTCACAGCGCTTACCAGAACACATACCCTCCCCAGTGTCCATCACCCAGTCACCCCATCCCTCCCACCCCACCCCCCACTCCAGCAACCCTCAGTTTGTTTCCTGAGATTAAGAATTCCTCATATCAGTGAGGTCATATGATACATGTCTTTCTCTGATTGACTTATTTCGCTCAGCATAATACCCTCCAGTTCCATCCACGTCGTTGCAAATGGCAAGATCTCATTCCTTTTGATGGCTGCATAATATTCCATTGTAC
>NW_022589737.1:130154-166752 GCF_004348235.1 Phoca vitulina
CCCCCCTTCATTCTTCCCCTCCTGCTACATTCTTCTTCTTCTTTTTTTCTTTCTTAACATATATTGCATTATTTGTTTCAGAGGTACAGATCTGAGATGCAACAGTCTTGCACAATTCACAGCGCTTACCAGAACATATACCCTCCCCAGTGTCCATCACCCAGTCACCCCATCCCTCCCACCCCACCCCCCACTCCAGCAACCCTCAGTTTGTTTCCTGAGATTAAGAATTCCTCATATCAGTGAGGTCATATGATACATGTCTTTCTCTGTTTGACTTATTTCGCTCAGCATAATACCCTCCAGTTCCATCCACGTCGTTGCAAATGGCAAGATCTCATTCCTTTTGATGGCTGCATAATATTCCATTGTATATATATACCACTTCTTCTTTATCCATTCATCTGTCGATGGACATCTTGGCTCTTTCCACAGTTTG
This sequence comes from Phoca vitulina, assembly GCF_004348235.1. Lineage (NCBI taxonomy): Eukaryota > Metazoa > Chordata > Mammalia > Carnivora > Phocidae > Phoca > Phoca vitulina. Next base: position 130,594 of record NW_022589737.1, read on the forward strand.
GCCACTGTGGACATTGCTGCTATAAACATCGGGGTGCACGTACCCTTTCGGGTCCCTACTTTTGTATCTTTGGGGTAAATACCCAGGAGTGCAATTGCTGGATCATATGGTAGCTCTATTTTCAACTTTTTGAGGAACCTCCATACTGTTTTCCAGAGTGGCTGCACCAGCTTGCATTAAAAGGGAACTCTTGTACACTGTTGGTGGGAATGCAAACTGGTGCAGCCACTGTGGAAAACAGTATGGAGGTTCCTCAAGACGTTAAAAATAGTTACCCTATGACTCAGCAATTGCACTACTAGGTATTTATCCAAAGAATCAAAGTGGAGGCTCTCAGTATATCTTCTCTGTCTCTTAACTGTCTTTTTGCTTTTTTTAAATAATTTTTTTCTCTCCCTGATGCATTCTGGGTGAATCCTCAGGACTCATTTTTCTGATTCTCTAATTCTTCAGTGATAATATCTAGTTCCCTAAATACGTCTTCAACTATATCCAATCTAGAGTATAATCCAAATATCAATTAATTTATATTTCCATAACTATATTTTCATCCCCAAGTATACAATTGGCACTTGTTTTATTTCTTCTAGTTTTATTACATTTATTTTTTTCTCCTTTTTTAAATGGAAATTTAGTTTTTATACATTTTAACAGCTAGTATGTTTACTTTAAAATCTCATTTACTATAAATACATTAAAATAATATTTTTAAAAAATATCAAGGAGTCCACAGGAAGTCAAGAAGGGGAATCAGAGGAAAGAAACAGAAGAAAAAACAAAACGAATAGTAAAATAGTAAACTTAAGCCCTAACATACCAATAATCAGTTTAATTGTAAATGGTCTACATTTGTCAGTTATCCACTGAATGGCTAAAAAAACTCAACTCAACCCTGTGCTGTCTACAAGAAATTCACTTCAGTGTTAGGTAAAGTAGACTTCAGAGCAATAAGGCAAAATATCAAAAACAATACCAACAAACTAATACAGTTCATCTAGTTCAGAAGGGAAGAAGTAAAACAGATTGTCTAGGTAGAAAATCCTATGAGAACTACAAAAAAAAAAAAAAGCTACTATAAATAGCAATTGATTTTAGCCAGATTGTAGGAAACAAATATATATATCCACATATACATAGCCACATCTTCTTTATTCAAATCTGTCAAAATCAGAGAGGGAGGCAAACCATAAGAGACTCTTAACTCTAGGAAACAAACAGGGTTGGTGGAGGGGTGGTGGCGGGGGGGTGAGGTAACTGGGTGATGGGCAGTAAGGAGGGCACTTAATGTGATGAGCACTGGGTGTTATATGCAACTGATGCATCACTAAATTCTACCTCTGAAACTAATAATACACAATATGTTAATTAATTGATTTTAAATAAAATTTAAAAATACAAAACAATTATTATATAAAAATCCATCATTTTCAATAATTACCAATGAACAAAAGGAAACTAAAATTTAAAATGCCATTTGCAAAAAGCCCCAAACAAATGAAATCCTTAGTGGTAAATCTGGCTTAATAAGTGCAAAATCTTTACAAGCAAAACCTTATTGAGAGAAATTAAAGAAAAACTGAATATGCTGTATTCCTACATCAGCAGACTCATTATCATGATGCTAGCTCTCCTCAAATTTATTCATAGATTCAATATAACCCTATTCAAAAGCCCAGTAGGCATTTTGTAAAGATTGATATACTGTTTCTAAAATTCATAAGGAGGGCGCCTGGGTGGCTCAGTTGGTTAAGCGACTGCCTTCGGCTCAGGTCATGATCCTGGAGTCCCTGGATCGAGTCCCGCATCGGGCTCCCTGCTCGGCAGGGAGTCTGCTTCTCCCTCTGACCCTCCCCCTCTCATGTGCTTGCTCTCTCTCATTCTCTCTCTCTCAAATAAATAAATAAAAAATCTTTAAAAAATAAAAAAAATAAAAAAAAAATAAAATTCATAAGGAAATACAAAAGGCCTGAAATGAAAAAAAACTTTCATAAAGAAGAACAATGCTGGAGGGTCTACATTATAATCTTCAAAGCATATCCTGAAGCTACAATTAACAAGACAGTGTGATATAGGCCTCAAGATAGATGATAGATAAATGGAGTAGAATAAAGAGTTAAAAAATAGATCCACACATAGGTGGTCAATTGATCTCAACAAAATCATATGCCAAGGGCAATCTGACAGTGCTCAAAAAATTAGACATTCACATGCAAAAAAAGAAAGAAAAGAAAAGAAAAAAATAATGAAACTATCGATCCACAGAAGACCATGAATGAGTCTCAGAATAATTAGGCTGAACAAAAGAAGTCAAGCAAAGAGTATAGATAGTATGGTTCTGTAAGTATAATAGTCTTGAAAGTGCAAGCTAGAGAAACAGAAAATAGATTCCTGGTTGCCTTGGGGATGGGTGGAGGAAGGTTGAGAGGGAAGGATTACTAAGGGGATAATATGTTCATTTTCTTAGTTTTGGTGATGGTTTCACGGTTAAATATGCCAAATTTACCTAATTGTACACTTTAAATATGTGCAATTGATTGTATGTCAGTCATACCTCAATAAAGCTGTGAAATATTATATGCAAGCAATGAATCATGGAACACTACATCAAAACTAATGATGTAATGGGCCCTTCCTTTCCAACCAGAGCCCGGTGGAATGGCTCCTGCGAAGAAGGGTGGCGAGAAGAAGAAGGGCCGTTCTGCCATCAACGAGGTAGTGACCAGAGAATACACCATCAACATTCACAAGCGCATCCATGGAGTGGGTTTCAAGAAGCGTGCCCCTCGGGCACTCAAAGAGATCCGGAAATTTGCCATGAAGGAGATGGGAACTCCAGATGTGCGCATTGACACCAGGCTCAACAAAGCTGTCTGGGCCAAAGGAATAAGGAATGTTCCATACCGTATCCGTGTGCGGTTGTCCAGAAAACGTAACGAGGATGAAGATTCACCAAACAAGCTCTACACACTGGTTACCTATGTACCTGTCACCACTTTCAAAAATCTGCAGACAGTTAATGTGGATGAGAACTAATCGCTGATTGTCAAATAAAGGTATAAAACTACAAAAAAAACCACAAAAAAACAAAAAAAAACTAATGATGTAATGTATGGTGATTAAAATAACATAATAAAAAAATACTTTTTAAATTAAAAAAAAAAGAAATGAAAAGACAATTCATGACAATTTAGATTGGCAAAAATAGCACATATTCGAAATTAGGACTGACCTGGAAAATTGCTTGGATATATGCTTTCCACACCTTTTGAAATCACAGAAAGGAAACAGATTGCTTATTCTTTTTGCCCATGTATAATCCTCCAAAATGGTTAGAAAAGTTACAGATAAAAAGTTATTCTACGTTGGTGGATGATGAAATGGGTTTGGCTGGGTTATAGAAAATCAAAAATGCTAAGGAAAAAATTTAATAAAGTTTTGTAGTTTTGACAAAGCAATTTAATTTTTAACACAGTGTCAAAAGTTTGATATTTGCTATAGAATCATTATTAATCTTAACACTTAGGGGGAAAGTTTGATGTTTATTCTAAACACCCCAGGGATCAATAGGAATGCCTACTACATTGCCAACAAATATGTCCTTTGTAATTGTTTCTTCCCTATGGAGTCCAATCATAGGGATGATAAACCCCAATGGGAAATTTTGCTTCAAATCATCTCCTTCAGATCCAAATAGCTCCAAATAAAACTTTCCTTCAATAATAGAGCACTGAGCGTCAGTAGAATTACTTTTTTTGCTGTGCTTAGTTGGTCTTAAACTGTTACTCTTCCTCAATACTCCTTGAATTCTTATGCAGAATCAACTCTATGATTTTGCCAGAATCAGAGAGATTCTGGGCCATTAGTGTTTGATGATACACTTGTCTTGTAAACGTGTGTGTGTGTGCACGTGCATGCACTGTGTGAGACCAAACATAAAAACTCATGTAGGCCCAGCATCACTTTACCTGGTGATAATATTCAGGTAAGTCATAAAGTTCCATCTACCTTTGATAAGATATTATAGTTGAAATTGAATTTTGGAAGGCAGTTAAAAATTCTCATGACCCACGATCTTTGGACAAGACCTTTTCTCCTTCCACCAGTTGTTTGTCTGCTCTTCTGACCTCAAACTCTTGCTTTTCTTCCCCAACACAAGTCCAGTCGTATTGATATTTCTCATCTATATTTAATTTTGAAGTTTAAAGAGCATTTACACATGCATTAATATTATAAGGCTTAGTCAGGAATTCCTCCTTAAAGGACACTGACATTAACCTACTTACTATCCAACATCTCTGAGCTAGCAATGGGTTAACCTATGAATAAAAACCCTAGCTTCTGACTCCTAGCCCACCTCATAAAGTGCTGTACTCAGGGTCAAAAATTATGTCCTTCCCCACTTTATGCTTTTCCAACAGTGGATTCACAAGAGTCCCCAAAGCTAACCTTAAAAATGAAAGGAAGAGACTCCTGGCATTGTCTCTGACACTTTTATTTATTCATTCTGCCTGTTCATTCTCTCCTGTTTGCAATTCTAGGTTGAGAAACCTATTCTAGAACTTTAATTAAATCACCCTTTTCTAATAAAAAATATTAGATTTTTTTTGAGGCTTAAACATCCTAATCCTCAAACTTATTCAAACACCCGTACTCCTCAGAGACACCATCACCCAGAGTTCCTATTGTAATTAGGAGTTGTCTGAAGAATTTTTGTATCTCCTTCTTAATCCCCTTCACCTATTTTGCCCATTCCCCCACCCCCACCCCTCTGGTAACCACCAGTTTCTTCTAAGTATTTATGAGATTATTTCTGGTGTGTGTGTGTGTGTGTGTGTGTGTGTGTGTGTGTATCTAATACTTTGTCAAGGAAGAAAAGATCAAATTATTTCCCTTAATGTTACAGTCCTCACAAGTATATGTTTGTTTTTTTGTTTGTTTTGAGAGAGAGAGAGAGAGAGAGTGCATGTGCAAGGGGGGGGGGGGGGGCAGAGGGAGAAAGAGAGAAAATCCCAAGCAGGCTCCATGCTCAGTACAAAGCCCAACTTGGGGCTCGATCTCACAACCCTGAGATCATGACCTGAGCTGAAATCAAAAGTCAGACACTTAACCAACTGAGCCACCCAGCTGCCCCATACAAGTATAATTTTAATTTTAAAATTATAAAGAAATATATAAATTTTAATATTTATCTGAAGTGTAAATTTGAAGTAGCACATATCAACTCACACAGTTATAAAATCATTTGTGTGTGATGAGAACTTTTATCTATTCTCAACAACTTTCAAATAGATGATACAGTATTATTAACTAGGGTCCACTGTGCTGTACATTACATGCTCAGGACTTATTAACTTATAACTGGAAGTTTGTACCTTTTGACTATCTTCACCCATTTCACCTAGAAAGAAACTTTTATGCAGACACTGACAAGACATGGCTGCCTGTCTGTTGGTTCGCAAACTGGCCCCCGGACACAGAGGGCATGGAGAGATGGTAGAAAGAGGCAGACCACTCCAGATAGGTAGATGGAAATTTAATAAACAAAGGAGCTTACTAATGAGGCTTGTCTTGGGCAGCCTCAGGACACTAGATAATAAATCTTAAGTTTAAATAGAGACCTTAACTGGGTCCAGTCACATCTGCTGTCCAGATGATCCCAACAGCATATTACTCTCAAGTGTGCATCCTTAAAAATAGCTTCCACTGTGGGAGTGGTGGGCACAGCATACATTCTGAGGACAGGGAAGGGGGTCTGGGGCCACTGATTACGTAGGTCCAGCTTGTGTGTCAGCCAGCAGTCACATCCTCTCAATGACCTCCTCTAACAGACTCTCAGTTCATTCAGGACTCAGCTTAAAAAATGTCACTGCTTCAGAGAGTCCTCCCTTGAAAAGCTCTCTAATTACTAGCCTTTGCTCTAAGATTGCTTTATTTTCTTCATAGTATTTCTCATCACTTGACTCTAAATTCTACATCTATTTCTTCGTTGACCTCCCCCATTACAATGTAAGCTTTATGAGAGCAGGAATCTGTCTCATTCAATCAGTATCTTCAGAACACAGAAGACTCTCAATAGATCACTGTTGGGTGAGAGAAGAATAAACTGTTTCAAAAATATATATATAGTAGGAATTATTATCTCTGTTTTATGGATGAAGAAACTGGAGTTTATATGGGAGAAATAACTTAAGGTCACAAAGCTAGGATATGATCATGCCTAAAAATGAATCCAGTTTGATATGTAATGAACCCAGCTCTTCATCACCTCCCAATGACCAAACCACAACTATACTATAAGAAATTACATTATATGCTCTGAGTCACAGAGTGCCTTTGGGGAGAAAGAAGAAGTCAGAGCAATAGAAGTAACATGGAATCAGAAAAAGTTTCATGGAGGATGATACTTTTTTTAAGCAATAAAATGAGGTTTAATGAATCATATGATAACAATATTTTAAAATCCATCAGTTAAGACCAAATATATCTTTTTTTAATTTTATTTTTAATTTAATTTAATTTTGATTCCAGTATAGTTAACATATAGTGTTATATTAGTTTCAGGTGTAGAATATAGTAATTCAACAATTTCATACATCACCCAGTGCTCATCACGACAAGTGCACTCCTTAATCCCCATCACCTATTTCACCCACCCCCCGCCCACCTCCCCTCTGGTCACCATCTGTTTGTTCTGTTTCTTGGTTTGTCTCTCCCTGTTTTTTTTTCCCTTTGCTTGTTTGTTTTGTTTCTTAAATTCTACATACGAGTTAAATCATATGGTATTTGTCTTTCTCTGACTGACTTATTTCACTTAGCATCTTTAGCTCCATCTATGTCATTGCAAATGGCAAGATTTCACTCTTTTCTATGGCTAAGTAATACTCATTGTATATAGATACCATCTCTTCTTTATCCATTCATCAATGGATACTTGGGTTGCTTTCATATTTTAGCCTCTGCAAATTATGCTACTATAAATACAAGGGTGCATGTATCCCTTTGAATTAGTGTTTTTGTATTTTTTGGGTAAATCCCCAGTAATGCGATTACTGGATCATAGGGTAGTTCTATTCTTAGTTTTCTGAGGAATCTCCATACTGTTTTCCAGAGTGACTGCACAAGTTTACATTCCCATCAACAGTGCAAGAGGGTCCTTTTTTCTTCACATCCTTGCCAACATCTGTTGTTTCTTGTGTTGTTGATTTTAGCCATTCTGACAGGTATGAGGTGATATGGTTTTGATTTGCATTTCCCTGATAATGAGTGCACTCTTACTACATTTATTCAACATAGTACTGGAAGTCCTAGCCACATGACGTAACAACAAGAAATAAAAGGCATCCAAATTGGTAAGGAAGAGGTAAAACTTTCACTATTTGCAGAGGACATGATACTATATATAGAAAACCCTGAAGATTCCACCAAAAAATGACTAAAAAGGATGATACTTTTCTTTTTGTTTTTTTAAAGATTTATTTTGGAGGGGGCAGGGAGAGAGGGGGAGAGAGGATCTCAAACAGACCTCACGCTGAGCACAGAGCCCAACCTGGAGCTTAATTCAGGACTCTGAGATCATGCCTGAGCTGAAACCAAGAGTTGGATGCTTAACTGACCGAGCCACCCAGGCATCCCCAGATGATACTTTTAAATTGGTTTTGAGAAAAGATGGGTTTTTATCTTTCCATGTTCACAGGAATATGAGCAAAATTAGATAAACGTGGGGTAGTCTGTGAAACACTGCTAAGTCTGGACCAGATAGAGCAACATTTTGGTTTGGTTTTAGAATGGTAGAGAAAAAGTTGCTCACGTAACATCCAAGGAACCTAGAAAGGACTTGTTATTTTTTTACCCACTTGCTAAAATGTTTTTTGGCCCTCATGGAATCTTGGTATCCTTGGCCCTGGTTCTTGCCAGCCTTTGTGACTGGAGGCCTATTTTCTTATTACTATTTTCCATATTCTCTTCAAAAAGGTAATATTCCTATTTTACACGATATCTCAAAATTGAAAAGCTAACTGGAAGAATTTGCATGGTCACATGGTTTGTTGTGGTTGTTATCTAACAAGTTCATACTTTTAGGAATTGGATATTGGGAATCATTTTAGCACAGAATAACGTGTATGTGTGTGTGTGTGTAAGTGTGCACATGCAAATCTTTCCTTTCTGTTTTCTACCTTAAAGCTATTGAAGGAACAAGACCATCTTACATACACATGAGGATAAAATGCTTTAAATGCTACAAAAAAGCTACACTACACACCCTAATATCCTCTCATTAATAACAGGAAGAAAATATCAGAGAAAGGGATTGAACAGAATAATAATAAAAGTAGCATAATAATTAAAGCTGCACAGGAGTTATAATAAAGTAGTCAGGTTCAGAAAACAATGTTGGTTCACAGGCACATGGTTTTATTTGTAATAAAACAGACAAAGATATGAGTTCTGGCTCCAATGCTTACTAGCTGTGTAAGCTTGGAATATTTACATAAACTCATTTGTAAAATAGTGAAATGTACTGTTTTCATGTTTGATGACTTAGGGCATGGACTTACTTAATCTCTCTGTCTCTCAGTTGATGTACAAAATGGATATAATAAAACTATCTAGGGGCGCCTGGGTGGCTGAGTTGGTTAAGCATCTGCCTTCGGCTCAGGTCATGATCCCAGGGTCCTGGGATTGAGTCCCACATCGGGCTCCCTGCTCAGCAGGGACCCTGCTTCTCCCTCTCCCTCTGCCCTACCCCCTGCTCATGCTCTCTCTCTCTATCTCTCTCGTTCTCACTCTATATCTCAAATAAATACAATCTTAAAAAAAAATGATCTTAATATTGTGACTGCCACATGATAGGGGCTCAGTAAATGCAAGCAACCCCTGCTGTCACTGCTCTTAGTTCTTCTCTTCCTGTAGCCCCTGACAACAGCTTTCCTTCTAGCCCTGCCCTGTTCCTGCCATCTCCAGCATGCCTTCATTCCTCTCCTATCAGGGTAATAACATGGGAAAAAGGAAGAAAAGTCAACACCAGCAACTCAGAATGGAGATGGAAAACTTGGAGGAAACCAAAGCTCTGTGAGACTGGGGTCCAAGACTGAATGAGCAAATTGAAGATGCCAAAGCCAAAGCAGGAAATCCAAGGGATGCCAGCGAGGGAGAGGTTAAGTTCTGAGACATCAGAGGAGAACACAGGTTGCTGCAGATTGAAAACCAGCAAAGCCTGGCAGCAGCTCTGTAGTTTCTCTAAAGGTGACTGAATAACACAATGAAACACAATTTTCCATTTCTAGGAGAGTCTAAAATTCAATTTGTGAAGACAAAATGAGTCTTACTTCTAAATGTGACATGGGAGTAATAAACACTGAAGCCAAATGAACCATCAACATCTTGATAAAAGCTGCAACTGAAAGTAGGTTTTAGTCTCTTGGTTTCTGGAAATTCTGTGTCAGTTAGAATTCATGTCATTCATCAGATCTTGGATCACTAAATTCTGTCAGATGACAATGTGTGTCTAATAAGAACCTCTTCCCTGAACCCCTCAGCCTATCACAAGTGGGAGAATGGATACAGGAAATCATTCTTTGGTAACTGAGTTTATCCTTGAGGGGTTAACAGACCAGCCAGGACTCCAGCTCCCTCTCTTCTTCTTGTTTCTATTGATCTATACGGTCTGCGTGGTGGGAAATTTGGGCTTGATTTTTTAAATCAGAATCAGTTCTCAGCTTCACATGCCCATGTATTATTTTCTCAGCAATTTGTTCTTCATAGATCTCTGCTACTCCACTGTCATAATTCCCAAGCTGTTGTTGAACTTTGTTTCAGAGAAAAATCTCACCTCCTTTCCTGAATGCATGACCCAGCTCTTTTTCTTCTGCTTCTTTGGTATTGATGACTCCTACATGCTGACAGCAATGGCGTATGACCGTTATGTTGTCATCTGTAACCCCTTGCTCTACAATGTCACCATGTCCCACAGAATCTGTTTTCTACTGGTCACCAGTGTGTACACAGCGGGTGCCTTTGGAGCCTTGGTCCATACCAGCTACATATCTAGTCGATCCTTCTGTGGAACTAATGTCATCCACCATTACTTCTGTGACATCCTTCCCCTTCTGAATATATCTTGTTCGAGAGACTACACCAAGGAACTCTTGGTGATGATTTTAGTTGGATTCAATGTATTTGCATGTGCTTTAGCCATCTTCATCTCTTATGCCTTCATTCTTTCTAGCATCTTATGCATCTGCTCAGCTGAAGGCAGATCCAAAGCTTTCAGTACCTGCAGCTCCCACCTTGCAGCTGTTGGGGTCTTCTATGGGTCCATCATCTTCATATATTTTAAACCATCTACCAGTGACATAACACAGGAGAAGGTGGTTTCCGTGTTTTATACCACAGTGATTCCCATGCTTAACCCCCTTATCTACAGCCTTAGGAACAAGGATGTCAAAGAATCCCTTAAAAAAGTTCTAAATGGTGGGTTACTTTCTCGGTCAGCATAGGAAACAGCACTTTTTAAAAGAGATAGCCGCTTTGAACATAGATCTTATCTAAAGTTTTATTCTTGTTTTTAAGAGTAACCAATTAGTTTCAAATCCAGGGCCATCTTAAACCAAAATGTCTGAATGATTTGTTTTTGGTGACCTTCACTTCCTTTTTAGGTTCTCCTACTCCCAACACCAAGTATCCTTTGACTATGTCTAGTCTAGCCACTCAGGAAACAGACTTCCTAGCCTACACTCTTACCTAGTTTAAATACATATACATCAGAAACCTTCCTTTCTGTAATTTGTCCTTGCTAAACTAAAATTTCTTAATCAAACCTATTTTAAAGTTGTAATGTCTAATAATGGCTGAATGTGTAAATCCCTCAGGAATTTGCATTTTAATACACAAGAGGGTTACAGAAGCAATGGACATTTCTTAGTAGAATTTGAAGGGAATCTAGTTGCTAGTAAACAAGAAGAAATAGTATTTTCATAAGACTTCTTGCTGTTGTTAGAACCATTGAAAATAAGATTTGTCTTGTGGAGGTGTCAAATGGGGTGAAGATTGGGTAGGGATGGCAGAAAGTGACAAAATGATTTCTAATTTTTAGTTTTCACTATAATTTTAATTTACATATTTTCTTTCCAAATTATTGCATACTTTGACTCCTTTCTATTAGATCTCAAGACGACTTCCCTCTGGATGACTCCCTTAATTATTCACTATTAATTCTCCCACCATTCAGAATAATCCCTTAGCCTCAATACACCATTAAAATTCATTCATTTAGTCAGTCAATCAGTAGTATTTGCTGGGCAACTATGGGCCAGAAAACAAAAATTTCTATCTTCATTGGGAGTGTTTGCTCCCATGAACCCATGAACAAGAAAATATGTACTATATCCAGTGATGATCAGTGCTATGGAATAAACTAAAGCAGAGGAGGGGGTTGGGCACTGGAGGGAGGAGAGACTTGCTCTTTCAAACATGGAGGTCGGACTACGAGAAATCTAATATTTACTAGAAACCTGAAGGAAATAGGGAATCAAGCTATGTGACTGAAAGAAGAAAACTTTAGGCAAAGAGAACATCAAATATAATCTTTGAAAGAAGAGCATGTTCGGGCACTTTTAAGGAACTGTAGTTTGGAGAGTGTGCTTCAAGGAGAGTGAAGGAGGGGCAGAGTCATGAAAGGTGGTATCAGAGGGATGGTGGGGGATGGAGGTGAAATCTGTAGGGTCTTAAGGCAAGTTTGAAAGGTTTGATTGTTCTGTAAGTGAAATAGGAAGCCGTTGAAGGGTTTGAACAGAAGAATGACCTGATCTGATTAATAGATTATTCTTACTCTTTCCAATGAATGGGCCTAGAAGCAATGAAATCCAAGTAATAAAGTTCATGCCTATTATCCAATGATAATTTGGTTTCTAACTATCACACCCCACTGAAAGAAACCAGGACTTCATGGAGAAATGGTCGATTCCAAGGTGGGGGTACCTAAAATTCAAGATGAACCTAGAATCACTTTGTATTCCATAGAATAAATAAGTGCCCCAAATTTATGGAGATACATCAAAAGGAAAGAGCTTCTTCTGGACAAGTTTAGGACAATTTGAACATCAAAATGGATAGCTTATGAAAATCTACAGGTCCTTACTGATACAAAAATAATAATGACAATAAAATAAAAGTAGTAGAAAAGGGAAAGCTCTTCACAAAAAAACATCAACAAATTAATTTAAAAGAAATTATATAATTGGAAACTCATAATATTGCAGTGACCATACTAATAATTGAATTAGGTAAGAATCCTCAATAGAAATTCTATGTGGTCTTGGTTATTTTTGTATTAGTAAAGAATAGAAGGAATTCTTATAAAGTAATTTTCCTCACTTAGATTATATGAAGATAAAGGAGATGACATTTTCTAGGTTTCTACTCTATGCCTAAACACTTTAAAATTTCCTACCTAGTTTATCAAAATGCAGAAAATTCCAGAAAAATAATGCAGATCAATAATGGTAGTAAAGCATATCTAATCCAACTTATCATTTTCTTAGTGATAAAACCTGAGACTCAGAAAGGTACTTCTTTCCCCCTACATTTTCCCTTCTCCAAAGTCTCATATCAAGTGTTTCCCCAACTCTGCATACTCACTCTCTCATAGCGCTCCTCATTCCTTCCCACCCCCAAATGTAAGAATGAGGCTACTTTCTGTTTAAGTTCCATAGTGTCCATTTACATAATATTGAAAGATACAAAAATGTGAACCTGACTTACCAGTAAGGATGATAAATAAACACATTACAGAATTACTGATCTAAATATAAATAAAATAAATATATAAAATAAAATACAAAAAATAGTTCAAAAAAATCCATGAAATGAACATCAAAATATGGTGATAGAAATTTCTGTATTCACAAAATTGTGGGAATTCTTACTAATGCCATCATTTTTGAGATAAACAGACTGATGCTGAAGACAAATCTATATTCCTCTTCCTTTTATGACTGAGACTACAAATCACCATTAGGAAGAGATATTACATACATGGAAGAGATTAAGAAGAGATATTACATACAACCAGTACTGACTCTCTCGAATGTAGAGGTTCCTAATCTTTTTTTGGATCAGAGATTATTTAGGTGGCCAGATGAAGAGTTAGAATCTTTCTTAGAATAATGTTTCTAACTGTATAAAATACATATGATTAAACATTATAATAAACTAAACTATTGACATCAAAATATTTAAAATAAATTTGTGATTTCATTAGTGAATTAAATCACAGGATCTAGTAGCAGATCTAATAATTACTATAATTTGAAGTAGTGATGGTTATAAATGTTCATGATCAGTATTCCATTTCATCCTAAGAACCCCTTTGACATAGGTACAACTTTATGTGATAGGAAAATATATGTGATTCTGTTGATAACAAAATCATAGATAAATACATATTTTAACATGATCAGTTACTAAGATTCTGACTTGAAGGTAATGTTAAATTTTAATTTAGAGATTAGTGAAAATAAACTTCCTATCCAAGTTTTCAGACCCATAAACTCCAATTTAAGAAGTGCTTTATTAATGGAAGCAAACTCTCCAGAGTTCCATACTCAATTTTAGCAATGAGCTGAATTCTAAGACTATCCCAATGGGCATAACTTCCTCTCTTGAGTAGGTGGAGTGAATTCTGACTCAACACATAAAATCTCAGGAAAAAGCACAAGACCCTGTTCATTAAATATGAGGTACACACAAAATTCTTTCCTCCATCTGTCCCCACACTCCCAGTTAAAGTGGATAAAAACATAACAAGTCCTTAAATTACACCTCAAAGTGGAGAACGAATAGCTCTCAGATGATCTGGAAGAGGATTCCATGTGAATTCACACACTATGTATATCAGAGATATACAGAACTGACTACATTGGGAATGAGGAAAGAAAAGATACCACGTGGTAACTTCAACCATTGCAGAGAAAATAAAGGAAGGAAGGAAAGTTAAGACAAGTGAACAAAACAGATGAAACCATCAATTTTTGTCAAGGACTAGGGCACATACCTAAGAACACCTCTTCTCTTTCTAAAGAGACAGCAGGTATCTTGTTCACACGAGACATGAAACTTCCATAACATCACAGGTATATCACATAGGTTATAATGATCAGAAGCTAAGCAATTTCTTCCATTTAAAATTGGGTTATTTTGCTTCTTCTATGATGATGAAAAGTTATATAATATTTTTGTTTATAAAAGTTTGTGTAGCACAAAACCATTTCAATAAAATGATTTTGATCTGTTCTTCTGTATATCTATGTGGCTATTTGTCCCTCTATATATGATTACTTACTGGTATTTTACTAAATATATGTGTGTGTGTAATAAAATGTGAGAGGGGCACCTGGGTGGCTCAGTCGTTAAGCATCTGCCTTCGGCTCAGGTCATGATCTCAGGGTCCTGGGATTGAGCCCCACATTGGGCTCCCTTCTCAGTGGGGAGTCTGCTTGTCCCTCTCCCTCTGCCCTTCCCCGTGCTCTTGCTCTCTCTTTCTCTCTCAAATAAATTAAAAAAATCTTTAAAAAATGTGAGATAACTTTTACTGCTCTTCTATTTTACTTTTATCTTATTTGAATGTCTTTAAAATTAGTATAAATTATTTTTGTAAAAATTAAGTGATTCTAAAAAAGAAAATATCAGTAGAATTGCCTGGATAAAATAAAACGCTGTCATCTGTTCCTTGTGTAATATGCCAGGAATTTTTGTTTTGTTTTTCAGTAATTGTTGCTGTCATTTGTTGTGTTTTTCTAGATTGTTGAGCCAGGAAATGGGTTGTGCTGAAAAATGAGAGAGGATACCACTATATATCGTCTCCTTAACTTTTTACTACACTGAAGAGTAAGTGCAGCATTAAAACAGAACCGATGGTATTAAAACAATCAGTAGATAAATTGAAGGAGAGAATAGTTACTACAATTTCATCTTGTCCCGAAATGTACATAATGTGTTGGTAGCTGGGGTCTATATGGTGGCAGGGTTAGGAGCTGTAGCCCACATGATCTCTATGATCAGGCTTTCCTCCTGTGGGGAAATATAATCCACCATTACTTCTGTGACATATTTCCTCTCCTAACACTCTCCTGCTCCAGCACCTACCTAAACGAGCTCCTCATGATACCTCTAGGTGAATTCAATCTCTTGGCAACAGTGACTGTCATTATCTCTTACATTTTTGTGTTCTCCAACATTCTTTTTTAAAAATTTTTTAGAAGACTTAAAAATTTTTTAAGATTTTTATTATTTATTTATTTGAGAGAGAGAAAGAGAGAGCACAAGCGGGTGGAGGGGCAGCGGGAGAGGCACAAGCAGACTCCACACTGAGCATGGAGCCCCAGGAGGGGCTAGATCCCACGACCCTGAGATCATGACCTAAGCCAAAATCAAGAGTCAGCTGCTCAACTAACTGAGCCACCCAGGCACCCCTCTCTAGCATTCTTTGAAAACCCTCAGCTGCAGGCAGGTCCAAAGCTTTTAGTACCTGCAGCTCTCATTCACAGCTGCTGGAAACTTTTATGAATCCATCATACTTACGCATTTTAAGCCAATCTCCAGTAGCAGCGACATGGCTCAGGAGAAGGTTGCCTCGGTGTTCTATACCACTGCGATCCTTACTGATCTATAGCTGAATCCCTTGAGCTATAGTTTGAGAGAGAAGGATGTGTTGAGAAAAGTCATGGGGAAGAGGTATGGAGCACCGCAGGGTAGCAATCAGAAGCAGTAAAGGTCATGGTCGTAGTGTGCTTCTTTCTCTTTAACTAACTTCCCCTTCTGTTTCTTAAAAGAAACATGCCATTCTAATCTAAATGTGAACTTTGTCAATGGCTTTTTCAGATTTACTGAAATTTTATGTTTTTTTCTCTTTTCTTACACTTGTTTATTATATATTAGTATAGTATAGTATTAGAGTATAGTTTATTATTATAGTATAATATAGTATAGAATCCTAATATTGGAAAACCCTCCATTTTTGTAATAAATCCTATTTGGTCAGGGCACATTATTTTCATATTCTGGTGCTGGATTCTGTTTAGAAATACAGTATTTAGTATTTTTGCTTTGATATTCTCAAATGTTATTTCTTCATAATATTATTTTTGTTCTTATCTGTTCTAGGTATCATGAATTACTTTCTTCATAAAAAATTTTGGAAATTTTTCCTTATTTGTATTCTCCAGATTTTTTTTTTAAGCATTGAGACTATTTTGCTTTTGAAGGTTGTCTGGAATTGCCCTTTGAAACAATATGGGTCTGGTATTTTTCTCTGGGGTAGTTTATTGATAACTTTAATCTTTAATGGAAATTGATCTATATTACCATTGCTGGCAATACAATTATGGTAAACTGTATTTTTCTAGAAAACTAGCCATTTTAACTAAGTTTTAAAGCTTATTTTTATAATGATATCAAATTTGGGGGATGCCTGGGTGGCTCAACCAGTTAAGCGTCTGTCTTCGGCTCACGTCATGATCCCAGGGCCCTGGGAGTCCCTCATCGGGCTCCTTGCTGGGCAGGGAGCCTGCTTCTCCCTCTGCCTGCAGGTCCCCCTGCTTGTGCTCACGTGCTGTCTCTGACAAATAAATGAAATCTTAAAAAAATGGTATCAAATTTTTTTCTCATGGTTTACTTTAATTGCGTCTGTTTTAATGGTTCGTCTTTCACCTTTTTTACTTTGCATATTTATATATTCTCTTTTATCTTGATTAATTTAGCCATCTACTTATACTTTTAATTTGTTTTTCTAAAATCATTATGATTTTGATTTTTAAATTATGTTTTTTCTACCCTCTAATAATTTCTTCTTTTTATTTGGCTTTGTTGCTTCTTTTCTGTGGACTTACAATACCCCCACCACGAAATCACTACTGTTCATATCTCTCTTACCATAGGCGAGTTTTGCCTGTGGTAGATCTTCATATGCATTTTGTGGACAAGGTTTACTCTTTGAGATAATTTCCTATAATCTTCGTTCATCCATGCTCTCTTCTGTAGGTATAGGGGCATGTAGTTTCCTTTACGGTTGTCTCCTTTCTGCGGGAGAGGCAAAGGGAAAGAGATTGTGTGTCCTTCTTCTTTGGGCTTTCTTTTATATTTATTTTATTTCAGGATTTTCTCTGCTTGCTTTTCTTTTCTCCATTCTATCTAGACTCCAAAAGCTATCTCTTCCTTCATTTAATCTTCTTCTCTCCTAGAAATGTTGCTTCTCTAAGATCACATCTTGTATATTGTGTGCACCTTTTAGATTTCTTTCCTATAGTCAATGTTCTGGTCTAGCAGGTCTACTTTTCCCGTATTTTTTGTAGTTAAGATGGACTTTTTAATTTTCAGGGACCAATATCTTTGCTGGAATCTAGTGTCATCTTTTCTACAGATAATTTGAAGTTGGTAGTGCTCTCTATCACCTAGCTGTGCTGAAGGTGTAGTGTTTATGTGGTTTTACCTGTTCTGTTGTTGATCTATATACCTTTGACGAGTGCATAACAAGAGATTCAAATGTAAGCTGGTATCATTATCTCATCTACCCCAAAGTTCTGGACAAAATACTTTGTAATGAAAAAAGTATAGCCAAATAGCCAAATAATATATGGTGACATTTGCAACATGATTAGACATTAGGGGACTGCATATAATGAGATACTGTGACATATTCACCAAAAAGGCTAAAATTGTGAAGACTCACAATACTATGTGTTGACAAGGATCTGGAGTGTAGCTGGAAGTTGCATACATTGCTGGTGGCAATATGGCCATTACCAACCACTTTGGCAAACAGTTTGGCATTGTTTTCTAAATGTAAATATTTTCTAAAGTTAAATAACCTACTATATAAGCCAGGAGACATATACCCAGCTGTAGATATAAACACAAAAGAAATGAGGATATATATATCAACCAAAAGACAAGTAAAAGTATATTCATAGAAGCTTAATCATAATAGTTCCAAACTGAACACATTACAAGAGAATGGGTAAATAAAATGTGTTTTATTCATACAATGGAGACTATACAAACAGCCACAACATGGATAAGTTTTTAGAAAAATTCTTGAGTAATATAAGCTAGACACAAGAAGATATACTGTATGATTCCATTTATACGAAGTTCAAAATAAGGCAAGAAAATTATCCAGTTGTACTAGTGCTGCCTCTTGGAAGAAAGTGGATACTGACTGGGAAAAAATAGGAGAAAGCCTTTAGGTGTGATGCTAATGTTCTATTCATATCTTTATCTGGATAGTCACTAAATAAGTATAAACATAATTAAAAATCCAAGGAGTTGTATTCTTAGTGCATTTTGTATATATACATATATAAAAATTCATGAGATGAAGTGGAAGAATGTCCAAAAATGCTTGGAGTAGAAGATAAGACTTCTTCAATACCCTGCACTCAACACAAACACAGACAAAAATGACTTTTAAATCATCCTTCGAATATTATCCTTATTCATTTGCATGCTAAATGATTATTGTAGTTGGAAAGAAATAAGAAAGAATGTTAATGCGTTAGGGATTTTTTTTATCCTAGTGAGTTATGTATATGCATGCCATTTGCCATGCATGTCTTTTTAAATTTCAATATACATTGGATACGATCCGTGTCACTAAGTATTGTTTTATGACTACTTTTGTTTTCTATTGTATATACCGTATTTTATTTCAGCTTATATCTCTGAAAGTCATTTAATTCAATTTATTTTTGCGATTATCAATAGCACAGCAATAAATATTGTAGCTCTATCTTTGCCAATATGACTTTTATTTTTTAAGCATACATGCCTAAAAATTCCATAACTTGGTAAAATCCCACAAAGAATTTACAATTCAATATATTTAATACATACTACCAAACTGTCTTATAGAAATCAATATAGATATTTAAGCATGCATATTACGATTGTTTTATTTGAATTTTTATGACTAATAGAGTTGGACAAGTTTAATGTACTAATTTGCATTCATATATTTTTTTATATTTGTTCACTGAATAATTTTTGACTACTTTTCTATGGAGTATTAATCTTTTTTATATGAATTTATAAGGAGATTTTACATATTTTTATTTTGGTCAGCTAAAATCCTTTTGTTCTTTTCTATTGGTTCTGACTTTTCCTTCTGGAGTAAGAATCATCCTAATAAGTTTACAAATAAATGTTTTTAAGCATAAAAAGGGTCTTCTGTCATTTTTCATAAGACTTACTTAGAATTTCTGTCATAATTTAATTTTGAATCTTATTTCTTGATTCTATTTGTATTCAACATAGACTTGCCTTTTCCCCCCCTGACTTGATTGGAATGTGTTTTTTTCTAAATTCCTGTAGTCCATCAAAGGGGGATGAGACACCCCTCCCTCATTCTTGATGTTCGCATCCAGGTGGAGGAAAATCTATTACTTTAACACTCCAGACCCACTTCACACCCTAGGTCACTCCTCCTTGAGAGCTGGAATGACTTATCTGAGTGATGAATTTCAAAGGAGAAACTATTCCTTTCTTTTTGAAAGTTTGTATACATTCAGAAAGAATATATTCTTGGTTACTCTTTCTCATGCAATCTGACCTCTAGGTAGAGACCTGCAGAAATCCCGCACTTTCTGTGATTAGAGTAGTAAGTTTGCCTGATTCTAGAGCTTAGTTTTAAAAAGTTTGCTTGCCCCAAAATATACCTTTACCAATAATAAAGATGTAGTAAAGATATTTCGGTCTTCACTTGACAGATTGTTTATTTACCTTTTCTATTAGTGAAGAACAAGTGCTATATTATTTTACTTTCTC
This sequence comes from Phoca vitulina, assembly GCF_004348235.1. Lineage (NCBI taxonomy): Eukaryota > Metazoa > Chordata > Mammalia > Carnivora > Phocidae > Phoca > Phoca vitulina. The sequence goes on from NW_022589737.1 coordinate 150,409, forward strand.
AAACTACTGTATCTTGTATATTGGATCACAGTTATGAAGAATTTAACAGGAAAAGTAGATTTTGGAGCAAAAGCGTACCTAGGAGTTTTGGGATTTTGATAAAGAGGGGATTTTGACTCAGTGACACAAAGTCACACTTATTTTGCAATATTTATATAGGTTATAGTTTATGCATAACTTTTAACTAATAAGATCCCAGCAAATGGCTATGAGTCTAAAGCTTCCAAAAAGTGGAATTCTAACCTGCATAAGTGTAATATATGGCAGATTTGTTCAAAGGTGAATGAATAATTTTGTGCAGGTGTCCATTCACTTCTCTAGGGGCCACACTGCTAGTGCTGAGCCTTAAGCAAAGGCAAATCCCTCAGCAGAGTAAAGTCCCTTGAAAACTGTCGAGCTATGTAATGAGCGCTGGGTATTATATAAGACTGATGAATCACTGAACTCTACCACTGAAACTAATAATACACTGATATGTTAATTAATTGAATTTAAATTTAAAAAAATAAAACTGTGAGCTAAGCAAGTCTCCACAAAGCCTTGTGTCCTATGGTCCTTGGCAAATGCAGGTTGGTCAATTGAGTCAATCTCAACAATTGCATGAGCAAATATTGCTGCAGCTTAAACTTGGACATACAGAGGAAGCTTTTCCCAAGGAGGTAATGATTTCATTCCAAGGAAAAGAGAACCTTTTCATATAAACTCTTGTTAGACAATTATTTGTTGTTTCCACTCTATTTTTCAGCCATGTCTTCAAGAAATATTCAGTTCCAAGACTAGTCTGACAGGGCGGTTAGTCTGCTTTAAATCGTTTCACTCTTTTATGGTGCCTTAACTTGCCTTTGTGACCCAGACATGGCACTGTGGAGAGTCTAACCTTCAATTCTTGTGGCATATACATGGGCTCAAGAGTTAACTTCCACTGAGTGGGCTCAGCTTGTCCCTAAATTTCTTAAATACATAAGCTCTGACCAGGGCTTTAGCTTCCTGTCTTCTAATCAGGAGCTTCTCTTTAAATGGGTGGTAGATTTCATTAATGAACGCATACAAATGGGGTGGAGGCTTACCATAAAAAGAATATTGCATCTTCTTACATTGAGAAAGAAAAACAGCTCAGTGAAATTATCGCAAACCTAAAGACTAAAGGTAGCTTAAAGATCTGGATGAAACATTCTATTTCTAGGAATCAAGTCTGCTGAGGAAATCATGTGATTTGTAAAGGTTGCTCCTACATGACAGGAACACTATAAAAAAAGAAAGAAAATAAAGTAAAACAAGTTAATTAAACTAGAATAAGAGAGAGGGAGAGAGAGAGAGGAAAAGGGTGGGGGAGAAGGGAAGGGATTCTAAATCTATGTGGTAGAAAATAATTTGAAGGCCAGGAGCCTGAATCTAGGCAATTATTCACTGCAACATTAAAACCACTAAAAAGCAGTAAATAGCACGTGTTTGCTTTCAAGACAGAAAGATCTTAAGGGATGGGACTGTCTGAGTAGATACAGACATTATCTGGACCCTGAGAAAACATACGAAGGAAATATATGGAGCAAGGCATAGGGAAGAGGAGACGTATTAAGGGACAGGTGGCCAGGACCATGATAAAGTCCAGGACCTCATTAAAGAAACCAGTGGGAAGATGTATTCTTGGTGGGATTATCAAAAGGAGGAAGCTAAAGATAAAGAAGTTTTGTTAGAACAGTGGGATTTTGGCAGATCCAGACCTACTGATTTCACATTTCTCGAGTAGAATAATTTCCCAAGATAAAATCTAGAGAATAATGTTTTAAAAACCATATTGGCAAAGGTAAAAAAAGAAAAAAGTAAAGGGAGAAAGGCAGCTCATTTCAACTGCTGGTTTAACATATAACAATGAGTGAAGAGAAGCAACCTGAGATGGAAGTTCAAATTTTAGAAATTCCACAGAATATTCCTTGGAGGTAGAGGAAAACAGCTGAGGGCTGCAAAACATCAGAGGCTTATTTCATTATAACCTCCCCACAAACAACAAACACAGAAGAAATGTTACATGAGACCCAGGATGTGTGAAAACCCAGGAAAGACATTGTCTAGAGTGTGTGGTACTTATGCAGTAAGAGCACAAGCTCGGAATCATCAACCACATTTCAGTTCAGGAATCCACTGAGAGCAATCTCCAACTGAAACAAATGTGGGGGTATACCCCCCCTGTGAGGCATGTTTCACAAACTTTATTGCAACAGGTAGTGGAAACCCCACACAGTCCTGAAAATGCCTGCTCAGAAGTCCTTTAGTACACAACCATCGTGTCACAAGACAGAGACGGGGGGTGGGGGGTGGAGAGGGAGAGGCAACAAAGAAATGGAACAGAAATGAAGAGATTCTGAATATGCTGAATAGGAAAAAAAGAGTAAAAGCCTTTTGAGTAATACCTACTTGACTAGAATTGCCATCCTTGTTCCGTAACTGTTTTTACAATCTTACTTCTTTTTTTCCTCTTGTGTATTTGTCTCATTCCCTCAAGAATTAATGGAGTTGTGGGATGGAGTTACGTATCTCTTAGCATTCTTATCAGTGGAAAACTCAGCACCTCCAACACATCAGGTATTCAGTAAAGCAAACACAGAATATTAGGAAAAAAGAATAACACTGGAGAAAATAATTCTCATTCCTCTTCTACCACAATAAGTTAGAAAAAATAAAACTATCTAAACCTCAGTTTTCCTGCCCAAAAATAAGAACACTAAAACCTGCTTTACTAAATACCTTTTTATTTCATTGAGGAAATGGAATCAATCATAGACGGGGAAGTATTTTAAAAGTCCAGGTATTATGCATATTGCAACAGAATAACAAGGAAAAATGAAGGTTCGTTGGAACCTTCATTTCTCCCATCTATAAATCTCCAAAGCAAGGCTCATTTCCTCACCAAAACCTTCCTCAATGCTCTCTTTACATTTGTTTCTCAGACTGTATATTAAAGGGTTCAGCATGGGGATCACTGTGGTGTAAAACACTGAGGACACCTTTTCCTGTTCCAGGGAGTTACTGGAAGGGGGCTTGAAATACATGAAGGTGATAGACCCAAAGAAGATCCCCACAGCCATGAGATGAGAGCTGCAAGTACCAAATGCTTTGGACCGGCCCTCTGAGGATCGGATGTGAAGGATGTTGTGGAAGATGAAGGCACAGGAAATGAAGACCGCTAGAGTGGGCACCAAGGTGTTAAATCCCGCAATGATAAAAAGCAGAAGGTCACTGAGATGTGTATTGGAGCAGGAGAGATTGAGGAGAGGAAGGACATCACAGAAGTAATGGCTGATGATGTGGGATCTGCAGAAAGACAGTTTCATCATGGCACTTGTACGGGCCAAGGCAGAGAGAAAGCCCAGGATGAAGGCAACCAGCACAAGCAGTGAGCAGACCTGAGAGGTCATTATCACACTGTAAAGCAGCGGGCTACAGATAGCAACGTAGCGATCATATGCCATCACCATCAGGAGGTAACCCTCAGCCACTACAAAAACCACAAAGAAAAAGAGCTGTGCCATGCACTCAGAATAAAGGATCATATTCTTCTTCCCTAAGAACTTCACCAGCATTTTGGGGATGATGACAGAGGAATAGCAGAGATCGATGAAGGACAAACTGCTGAGGAAGTAGTACATGGGGGTGTGAAGCAAAGGGATTACTGCAATCAGGAGAATCAAGCCCAAATTCCCCACCACTGTCACTATATAGATTCCCAGGAACAGGACGAAGAGAGGCAGCTGGAGCTCTGGCTTCTGTGTTAAACCCACTAACACAAACTCAGTTACTATGGAATGATTTCCTGCAACCATTCTTCTTTGGAGATCTCTGTGTAAATGGAAAAGAAGTATATATTAAAATGGATCTTTATACTCTCTGTCTAAAGAAAACCAGATTTGCAAGAGGAAAGTCATCAGGAACAGAGATGGAATCATAGCTCTCATTATCTCTAGTCCTGTCTCCCTAAAGCACCCTGTACTATTTTTATATTAGTATACACTTGTTCTTTTCCTTTGTTTCCCCCTTCCATTTATAGAACCTTTAATTAACTTCTCCCCAGTTAACTTTCTATGTGCTTATATAATATTATACATGCACACACACACATTTTGTCATTTGCTTAGAATGTAGGATAATATTATTACACAAAATTTATTTTTGCGTCTTCCCTTCTCATTTAAAAAAACTTTTAGAATATTCCTCCAAGAAAATTGATGAACATAAACAGTGGTATAATATTCAGTGATGTAAATATACCACTAAATATTACATCTTCTTAGTGGTAAGTGTTAACTTTTTTCTGGATTTAAAAAAAATTGCTATTATCAAATACATTGTCATTTAAAAATGTACATACACATACACATACTAGTGTTTTATTTCCATGAAATAATTTCCCAGGAGAGATATTTATGAGTCAAAGAGTTTATAAATTTTTACTTTATGTAAATGGTACAACATTGATTTCCAGAAAACTGTAATAATACACATTTTCGGTAGCAATACATGATTGCCCTTTTTCCTGTATCACCACTAACAATATGTATTACCTGTTTTTCCCAATGTGTTGAATGTTACATGATGAGTCATTATTGCATTAATTTGTCCTTTTTTTGTCTTCTAATGAATGTAAGCACATTTTCATAGGATACTGGCCATTTGAATTTGTTCTATAAATTGCTTATTGTGTTATCACTTTCTTCTTAAATTGTCTATTACAGAAATTAACCTGTCCTCTAAATTGTGATATTTTTTCAAATTTATTGTTTATGAATTGATTTTATTTGTGGTATCATTGTTGTATACATTTCAAAATCTTTATCCACATATATTTGGTGTTTTTAATTTATAGATTCTAGACTTTCAGTCTTGATTAAAAATGTTTCTATAAGTGAAATTTAGAGAACCCTTGAAGAGAAAATGAATTTCCAAGGGTGGCTTGAGAATAGGCAGATGTTGAGGAGATTTACATGAGGTATAGGATGGTCAGAACCTGATTATATGCACGAAATCATCATATAGCTTTTAGTCCTCTTGGTGAAACCACCAATATCACAGTGCTAAATCATTTTTTGAGGAGTATGCAAAACAAATCCATGAACTTAAATAAGAATATTATCATGCTAATATTGTCCCTGGAACATAGTAGGCACTTTACTAAATGCAATTGTTCTTCATAAAAAATCTGTTCAAAATATTACTCTGTTGACTTCCCTCCCTGATGTGAGGACCACAGTTTCCTTTTTGGAGGTCAAAAAAAGAGTAGAGTCAGAGGTGACATGAGAACAAGCCAAAGTCATCTGAGAGAACAAGCCAAAGTCATCACATCACAGAATGTGAATGTTTCAATAAGAAAAGTAAGGAAAGAGCCCAGGCTTGGGGTCAAAGGATTATTGGTGGGATATTTCAAAGAGGAACTCTTGAAATGGGCCCAGGCTGATGTTCACTAGTCATTACTGAACAGCAAAACAGATTGTGCTTGCTTAGAAGGCAAGACAGAAAATGACTCTCCTGAAATGCTTTGCTGCCACTCCTTCAAGGGGAATGAAATAGAAATAGACTTCCTACTGACACCTACTGAGGATATATGTTTGAATTTTGTTAAGGCACTTATAATACCTAGAGGAGGTAGTCTACCTATAGTAAAGGAGACCAGAGATGGTAATGATTCTTTTCCTCTTCCTCCTTGATTACATATTGCTTCTAAGTCCTTCACATATATTATCTTACTTAAGTCTTCAAAAACCCTTGAAATAGTATCCCTGTTTTACAGATGAAGAAACTGTGGCACAGAGAATTTAGGAATCAAGTCAGGATTTAAACCTAGGGGTCAAGTCAGGATTTAAACATGCCAGGGTCCATGTTCTTTTCTACCAAGCTCTTCTCCTTTTCCTTAAAGGATGGATTAAATCTATTATTAACATCTCTTGCCTTCTAACTCATCACAAAGCCCTAAGAGACAGATTGTGAGGAGATTTGGACTTTATGAGATGGTTCAGATTTCAGAATGTTTCAGGGAAAGGACAAATCTTGATCATGTGTAACAACAGGGCAGAGAGTTCACGTGTTGTGAACAACGTGGGGACGCTGTACACCTTGAAGTGGTTTAAAACAGGCCTAACGAGATCCAGGGCAAACTTCTTGATCTCAGAAGTTTACCTAACATGGACTGTGACTTGGAAAAATACAGAAAGGAAAAAAATATATTTTTGGCACTTGAAGAACCTATTATCTAATAGAATATTGAATGTACTCAAAATTACTTAACATTTTCCATAGCACCCGTAAAGGGGCACACTGAGGCACTGTGTGTTCATAGCCTAGGTCAGCATTTCTCAGACAATGCTCACAATGCTCTGTGAGGGAAAAGAACAACAAAAAAACCCCAATAGATGTGCTTCCATTTCCAGGTACTTCCATATGACTCTCTTGGAAGTCTGCTATAGACATTTGTTTATTAAAGGCTCTGAATAGTGCAGCTAGAAAGAAATCTGTTCAACTTTGTGAACTCAGTACTTCTTATATTTATTTGATAACAAAAATGTTAAAAGAGCTTAACAAGAGAGAACTTAGAGCCTGCTCAGCAAGCCACTGAAAAAGCTTTGATATCAAAGGAACCTTATTTCAAGGGCTGACCTCACTTTGCAACATGAGGCAAGTCATTTAACGTAAACCTCAGTGTTACAATCTTGGAAGTGGGAATGATAATAACTGCTTCAAAGAAATATTGTGATAACTAAAATAATGAATTGAAAGTTTCATTATCTAAAAACACTAGGGGTACATGGGTGGTGCAGTTGGTTGGGCAACCAACTCTTGGTTTTGGCTCAGGTCATAATCTCAGGGTTGTGAGATTGAGCCCCATGTTGGGCTCTGTGCTCAGTGTGGAGTCTGATTCAGATTATCTCTCTCCCTCTCCCACTACCTTTCCCCTTCATGTGCACTCTCTCTCTCTCTCTCAAATAAATAAATGAATCTTAAAAAAATAAAAACACAATTAAAATGTAATTTTTAAAAAGAAATATATTCATTATAGAAAAGTAATATAATACGAAGAGACAAAAATACACTGCCTTGGTATGAAGAAAAACATTGTGTGTTTCTTCTTCATCCTAAAAGAAACCATTCTTCTGAAGCCAAAAGGCATTAACTGAGCAGGCTGAACAGGCTCTTACTCTAACTCCTACTGGCCTGAGAATACTCCTTCAAGATAGATGAGAGGTAGGGATTTATGTTTACTATTCTGTCCAATAATTAATACTCTACCTGCAATTGTATCTGCCCTTTTATCTCTAAGAGACTTGTTGTGTAGGCTAGTGCATAAGAAGATAAGGAAAATGAATAAATACATAAACAGGAAGCACTTCAGGGAAGCAAAAGCTTCACAGTGACATTCTCCACACAAGAGCTGGATGAACTTAGACGGGAAATTGTTTCTGCAGGAGGTTGTGACCCAATTTATGAAGAAGTGACAAGGCAACATGAATGGAAGAGGAGAAGGGAGGACATAACCAAGTGGAAAGAATAGTGGGGCAAGTGCTCCTGGTAAAGCCAAAACATTGCACATGGTTAGTGTTGCTGTTAATCACCAACCACCCCTCTATTAGATGGAGTACAACTGTGATAAATGAAACTGGACACTTACCCAGTACCGAACAGAGATTGAAGTTCTTAGGAACTGTTTACTTTGATCAAAGCACAGATTCTTGCTATAGCTAAGTAAGAGCAAAGCCTCTTCTGTTGCTTAACATGCACGTTTATATGTCAATGATTGAATTATTTGGTTGGCTAAAAGTAAAAGTCAAAATTCAGCTGATAGTACTCTCTGGATCTTGAAGCAAATCATACTTAGCTTCCCCAATCTTAAGAGCCAGAGAGTAAAGTGACATGCAAATTTTATTTGAGGTTTATTAAGCACAGGGATATCATTAGGAATACTTAACTCCCCTGCACACACAGGTCCCCCATGACCTACTGAGCCTAGAGATTACTGGTGTGCTCAGTATATAATAACCCTTTGCAAAAATGATATCATCCTCTTGCCGTCCCCCCCATTGCTATATTTCCCAAGTGTAGTAAATTCCCTAAGTTTCTTATTTTATATTTTCATGTTCCCAATGGGGATTCTGAAACCCAGAGAAATTGGATCAATGATTGTCAAAAGTCCGCAGTCAGTTGCTGGTTCTTCACTACTATTTTATCAGTCAAAAAAAAAAGGAGAAAAATAATGAAATGTAAATTTCTTCCTAAAGCTAAATTGATTCAATTTAAAAACTGTCCTTTATTTTTTATTGTAGTATATATATATATATATATATATATATATATGACACAAAATTTACCATTTTAAGTGTACAGTTCTATGGTATTAAGTACATTCACATTGTTATGTGATCGTCATCTCCATCCATCTCTAGAACTTTTTCATCTCCCTCATCTGAAACTCTGTGCTCATTAAACAATAATTCCCCATCCTCCCTCTCCCCAGACGCTAGCAACCACTTTTCTACTTTCTGACTCTATGGATTCGATTACTCTAAGTACTTGCATATGAGAGAAATCATACAATATTTCTCTTCTTGTGTTTAGTTTATTTCACTTAGCATAGTGTCTTCAAACTTCATCCAGGTTATAGCAAGTGTCAGAATTTGTTTTAAGGCTGAATAATTTTCCATTGTATGTACATACCATATTTTGTTTATCCATTTATTCATCGATGGAACTGGGGTTGTTCCCACCTTTTGGCTCTTGTAAATAATGTTGCTATGAACATGGGTGTATGTAATGTTCTTTTGATCAAAATAACTGTGCTATTCTGAGGAAGTCATTGATACTCTCTGAGACTCAGTTTCTCATTGATAAAGTAACAGGACTTAAATAAATTATTTTTCAAATTTCTTAGTGCTATAACTTAGGGCTCAATGCATGGCTCCATCCCAGAGCCCTGAGATCATCACCTGAGCTGAAGTCAGACACTTAACTGACTGATCCACCCAGGCGCCCTTAGAATATCAAAGAAATTTTAATCAGACTTGCAGATGCTGTGAAGTTGTGAGAACAGTTAATTTAATGTATGACAAAATCATGATTCACAAAGACCTCTGGAAACTGGAGTGATGGATATATTTAGTGAGATTAAAATGCACATGGGTAATATAAGATTCAATACTTCTACAAAAATGAAGAGAGAAGGGGAGAAACTGGTTAATTGCAGACAACTAAGGACTTTTGATGACAATAGAGTCAATATAAGTAAAAAAGTTAATGTTATCTTCTTTGCATTAGGTACACTCTCTTTTTTATAAAAAATTTTTATTTAAATTCAATTTAATTAATATACAGTGTATTATTAGTTTCAGAGGTAGAATTTAGTGATTCATCAGTTGCATATAACACCCAGTGGTCATTACATCAAGTGCCCTCTTTAATGCCCATCACCCAGTTACCCCATCCCCCTACCCACCTCCCCTCCAGTAACTCTCAGTTTGTTCCCTATAGCTAAGAGTTTCTTATGGGATGTCTCTCTCTGTTTTCATCTTATTTTATTTTTCCTTCCCTTCCCCTATGTTCATCTGTAATAAATAAATAAATAAATAAATACACCTCTCCTCCTGCCCTCCAGGAAATTTTAATCAATTAACATCACCCTTCTTCAAACACAACCCTTAACTCACTCTCTAGTAATTAAGCACTTTCAAAATTAATATTTAATATAATATAATATTAGTAATTAATATCTTCAAGATATTCTACTTATGTTGATTTGTTCTCCCTCTTCTGTCAACTTCTGTTCCTCTAATACACGTAAATTTCCAAAGATCAAATTGACTATCAGAAAATCATATTGTTTGATAATCTCTAAAAATGCTTCAATCATTCTCAAGTATAAAATGTATGTTTTATAAATAATGGTGAATTTTATCTCTGGAAGAGAGAAGGAATTTACACAGAGCCCATGACAACTTTTCATCCAGTTCATTTTTTTCTGGCTCCCTCTGAGAATGCCCTTTGTCAGCATGACTACCTTCCCCCAACCACCTTTCTCAGTGCATTCTTCACATCCTTGTTCCTCAGGCTGTAGATCATGGGATTCAGCATGAGGATCACTGTAGTGTAGAACACTGAGGATACCTTCTCCTGTTCCATAGTATTGCTAGAAGGAGGTTTGAAATACATGAATGTGATAGACTCAAAAAAGATACCCACAGCCATGAGATGGGAGCTACAAGTGCCAAAGGCTTTGGACCGTCCCTCAGCAGAGCAAATACGGAGAATACTCGAAAGAATGAAAGCATAAGAGATGAGTACAGTCAGTGTAGGTGCTAAGGTATTAACTCCTCCAGTAATAAACAACAGTATCTCATTGATGTGGGTGCTGGAGCAAGAGAGAGTCAACAAGGGGAGAATATCACAAAAATAATGACTGACAACATGAGACCCACAGAAGGACAACACTGACATGCGGGTAGTATGGACTGTAGCCCCAAACAACCCCAGTGAATATACCACCGCCATCATTATGGAGCAGACCTTATGGGACATGATAATATTGTAAAGCAGTGGACTACATATGGCTACATAACGGTCATATGCCATGGCAGTCAGAAGGGGTAGCCTTCTGCAATTACAAAAATAAGGAAGAAATAAAGTTGAGTCATGCATGCCAGAAAGGAGATAATGTTCTTCTCTGATATGAAGTTCACCAGCATTTTTGGGGTAATGACAGAGGAGTAGCAGAGATCAATGAATGACAAATGACTGAGAAAATAATACATTGGAGAGTGAAGTTGAGAACTGATAGCAATTAAGAGGATCATGCCCAGGTTCCCCACCACTGTGACTACATATACTCCGAGGAACAGTAGGAAGAGGGGCAACTGAAGCTCTGGACGTTTTGTTAACCCTTCCAGGATAAACTCAGTCATGGAGGAATGATTGCAAGTAGCCATACAAGATATAATCTGTAGAAAGAAATAAGAGAAAATAGGTGCATTAGAGTTTTTTTTCTGATTCCCAAATCAGAATGACATGCTGTATCTTGATTGGTTCCACTCCTCACCTGTCTCATGACTTGATCCTTTTCAGGGGTTTAAAATGTCAAGGACAAAGACCAGAGCCTTGTCTCTACCTAAAACTTTCAAATGCTCCTCTCTAAGAATCCTTTCATTTTGCTCCTAGGTTTAAGCCCCTAACTACCTCACTTTCAAAGAAAGCATAAACTTTCAAAACCTAATTAGTTTTTCATTAATATTATTCAAAGAAGATTGTTCATCCTCTTTCTCTGGGCATAGATCAACAGAACCTTCAGTCTTGTTTGCAACAGACTCAATCTAGCTCTAGTGATCTAAAAGTAGTGTGCTTCAATTTTTCAACCCATCTATAGGAGTTGGCATAATGAATATTCTCTAAAACTGAGAACTCAGAAATGTAAAAGGCTTTTATAAAGAGATGATGAATACAAAAGGCAAAATTATAGAAATGGCTCTAATCAATTCAGACCCGGGTTCTCCCACTTTGTCCAATTGGTGGAAAACTTCAGTGGGCCAGGAACTTCCTTTCAATGTAGATGAGGTTGACAGAAATGTGGGACTAAAGACTATTCTTAGACTATATTTTAGACCTTTCCTGTTCAAGAAACAGCGAAGAAGTAAGATTGGCTTTCACGTGTAGTTCCTGAACAATCAACAAAGTGCTGCTTCCCTCCTGACTCTTCCCTGTTGTCCATAATTAGAGGCCAAAATCTCACTAACCTGTCCCTAAAAGCTACAGCTCAGAATCGGAAGATTTCTCCTTCCCTGACTTAGTTTTCCCTAAAGTCAAAGCAGAGGATTCAGGGAAAAGGATTTCCTACTTTACCTGATATGTTTTTATTATCTGAGGAATCAAGTTTGATCATTTTTCACTGAGGCATGTTGAATGGTACAAAATGTTCCTTTAACTCATGATACTCAAGAGAGAATACATGCAGTATCTAGACCTTGATATGACTTTAAATTCCAATTTCCAAAATGAGAAAAAATATCAGTGGAGGAAAAACTCCAGAATGATAGTCTGCTTTTTATTTTGCATGAAAAATATGCAACATGTGATCATTTTCCATGATCACAAACAAAAAATTTATGAAACTGCTGCAGTCTATTTTTCTCTCTATGCCTTCCACAACATACTAAGGGTGCTCAATATGTGTTGATTCAAAGGCTTAATTCTATAGGGTGTTATTCTCTCTGAGAACACATGAGAAGACAGCCAGGTTTCAGAACTCAGGAAATTAGATAATAACCTAAGAGAAACAGAGTCAGAGTTGCCAGGATACATCTCTAAGCAGCCCAGTTAGCAATGGCGATGAGATTCAACCATCATCAGATAAATGCTCTGAACTTGTCCAATGATCCATGGGAATAAGACTGATGTCTGATGTTTTCATTATTCACAGAGAAGCCATGAAAGTGAGCCAGGAGAGAGGTGGGGCATTTGGGGTTGAGATCCATTTAGTGGATACCATTACCATAGTTTTTTAATAGGTTCACACATAAACTGACTAAAATTTCTTTTATAATCCCAAATAATATTGAAATTATTACCACCAGGGAGGGTCGTCCAGGGTCAGAACCAGAGCAAATCTATCTCTCTGATTGTAGAGGTATTCTGGCTGATTTGGAGACTAAAATTGCTGATATGTTGGAGTAAACAAAGCCCATAAGGTCAGGTTTTGAGGGAGCTCAATAGGTGGAGGAAAGCAACAGATGTACAGTAATATTTCACTAATCTGGATATATTCATCTAGTGACTTAAAATTTTCAATATTGCCGAAAAACTGAATGTAAGTAAAAGCACCTTGAAGACATTAATATAAATGTCACAATATCCATTTATTAAAGTTTCCTCACTTATCAGTCCACATTGGTCCTCTCAGTGCCATATCATTATTTTTCTTAAGAAATAATTTTACCAAGCATGGACGAGATCAGAATGAAGGCAGCAAATTCAAAAGGAGAAGGAAGGCGTGAGAAAACTTTAAAAAAGCTGAGCATAGCAAGAAGAACAGTTTAACAGCAAGAAAAGAGGCCCCCAGAAAGCTATTTTAAAATATAATAATAATAATAAAAACATTACTCACACAGCATAGTTACCTAGGCCTCCAGAAAATGTGAATATATAAAAACATAGACACATGGCATGCCGGGATGGCTCAGTAGGTTAAGTGTCTGACTCTTGGTTTCTGCTCAGGTCATGATCTCAGGGTCGTGAGATTGAGCCGCGTATCGGGTTCCACGCTGAGTGTGGTGTCTGCTTGTCCCTTTCCTTCTGCTTCTCCCCTCGCTCCCTCTCTTTCTCTCTCAAATAAATAAATAATCTTTAAAAAAAAAAAAAACCGCATAGATACATACACAAAATAGCTCCTGTGCATAAAAATGATTGCTCCAAATCACCAAAAGAACATTTACTTATTTTTAATATCATCAGCTGAAAAAGGCGAGGGAGCATGAAATGCAATATTTAATTTCCTATCAAAGTAATTCAATAAATGAAGCACTTTAAAGTTTGGCAAGGATAATAAGGTATTTACATATGTGAGATATCCCTGGAAATGAGAGGTTATTAAACCAAATGAAAGAGAAAGAAAGACACTACTTTGTTTCCCTCCCAATTTTTCTCCCCTGTGGTTAGTGGCCTACAATGCTACTGTTTTTGAAGTTTTATAATACAACCATTGGTATAGACAGAAAAGTGTCAGTCCCCATTCTTGGGAAGCATAAATGGATATCTAAGGAAAGGACCTGGTGGTTCAAGGATATAAGAATATTACTCAACGGATACTTCATCAAGTTACCCATAAAACATGCAGAATTAAAATATAAATATATATATTAGGTATATATATATATAATGTAATATATAACATATAATAATTATAAATACAAGTGTGTGCCTAATTAAAGCTTAAAAATAAAATAAAATTTTGTTTCTTTTCTTTAACAGAGATATGTAAATCTTCCTGCATACTCCTACCTTTTAAACAGAGTTATCTAGGGCAGATATGAATCTGTCATTTCCTCACACTAGAAAGATAACATTAAATAACATCTACGGAAATAATTTGTTGTAAGATCCAGAATACAGTGTTATAATTATTGGAGAAATCCCACTGTTACTTTCCTTTCTATAATGTAACTATTCAAGAGACAATAATAAAATTGGCTAGATACCAGAATCTCTCTCTCACTCTTTTCCACTGAGCTCTGAGCTGATAAGAAATAAAATATATTGGAGACAAAATAGGATATTTTAAACCACAAATTTGGTGCCAAGGCGGTAACATATCTTAAAACTAATGAACTTTGTAACACTTTCTACTACATGATAAAATTTACTGATCTGGTCACCAGGTTCACTATGCCCTGCAGAGCAGGAACTGATGAGCAATTTTGCTTTTTTTTCATTCAGGCACCCAAGGATTATTACCTAAAATGAAGAAACAAAAAAATTGCAAAGAATGGGATGACATGAAGCAAATATACAAAGGTAAGAGATAGTGGAAATATTAGGGGAAAGGAGGGGTTTTAGGATACTAGAAGGAGGTAGTATGCCAAGAGAAAATGCTAGAGTTTTGAAAGAGGCCAAATTATCAAAGGCAGTATGCCTCATGGCATTTACATCAAATATGCATATACATTGGCTGCCATTTTTAATTTTTCCTACATTATCTTCTGCCAACTTATAAATCTCTACATGGAATATTAGTTGACTTGCTTTTGGACAAATACAAGACTTAGATATAATGTAAAATATCAATACCCTGGATGATGAATTTAGAAGTGTTGGAACATATAAGATAGGTTTTCAAAATAATTTTCTTTTACTCAGTGAAATATTGCATATGTTTTAAAGCAAACAGCTACCTTTACCCTAGAGATATATCTCTTGGAAACAGCTACCAGTGTTAATAAAACATCTCTTGCAGTTCTAACACTCTTTTAATTTCTTTCTGCTTTTTCATTTACCCTCAGTAAAGTTCCTTGCTTTCTGTTCCTCTGCACAATTTCTCTTGGGAATGAGATAAGCAATATACTGACCATGCGTTAATATTTGAAAATTGACTTCTTATTTCAAATCAACCTCTAAGATGACTTTTTATTTCAAATCAACCCCTAATACAAATACCATTCACCTAATACATTGCCAAAGTAATTGAAGTTGTTTTTGTCAGAAATTAACAAATACTTGCATATATTATATTTGTGCCTTAAGATTTGTAACTGAAACAACTTTAAAATTATTTCTAATGAATTCATGCTCTAAGTACACAAAAATAAAAAATATAGTTATGATTTGTTTTGATTTTCTGAAAATTTAAAATTAAAAAGAACTAAGATTAGATGCAAGGATAGACATTACAGGAATTTGATAAGCATTTTAGTTATTTGTTATATATATATACTTTAAACAATATGGGTATCTTCACCATACTGCACTTTGCAAAGAGAAAACACCAACCTTTATGTTTTGGAAATGAGAAGTATTATGACTTTTTTTTTTACACTACAATATTAACAGCATCAAATATCTAATGACTTCAAAACACAAAGTTTGTCATACACCAAGGATACAAAGGTAAAAAGATGGAGTCTGTGCTCACCAGGAACTCGTGATCTATTAGGGGTAGCAGAGAAATAATTATTATTAAAGATGAATTGTGTCAAATGGTATAATAGAGTTAACAAAAAATATTTAGAACTACGAAGGAAGACAGATTGATGCTAGAGAAGTTGATAGCAAATTGTATAAGTCAGTACCTAACACTGAATTTATTTTCAATACATGTATTCACTGGCTGCCATTTTATATTTTGTCCTCTAATAATTTCTAAAGGCCAACGGAAGTTGGTAAAAATTTTGCTATTGTTAACAAAACCAAAAAAGTATGGAAGTGGTAAAACACAAAATCCCATGTTCACTGTTTTTGCTTTTGTGAGAGAATTTGGAATTGTGTCTGTGTTATATGAGTTCCACTACTGATACCAAAGACATACTTAGAAAAGGAGAGTCCTCAGACTACTAGAGACTTTGGTGTATAGATAGATATTTTGTGATGTTATTCAATTAATTAATTATAGAACCTGCAATATTTGCTCCAGAGATAGATGTCACACATAGCAAAAGACAGTAATAATAATTTCTTTTTCCTTAATGTTGCAATTACATAATTACACTTGTAAAAGCTAAGAGGAGAAAAAGGAGAAAAAGTTGAGGAAAAAAGAAAGGAGAAAGAAAGAAAGAAAGAAAGAAAAAAGAAGAAAGAAAGAAGAAAGAAAGAAAGAAAGAAAGAAAGAAAGAAAGA
>NW_022589737.1:167152-181169 GCF_004348235.1 Phoca vitulina
AAAGAAAGAAAGAAAGAAAGAAAGAAAGAAAGAAAGAAAGAAAGAAAAAGGAAGGAAGGAAGGAAGAAGGAGGAAGGAGGGAAGGAGGGAGGGGGGGGAGGGACGGAGGGAGGGAGGGAAGAAGGAAGGAAGAAAAAGAGGTCTGAATTAAGGTAGAAATGTATCCCATCTGATGAAAGGTGAAAATCTAGCCATGAAGAAACCCCAACAAATATCGTATAATAATCCAGTCCTAAAAAGTCCTTGTACAAATTCAAATACTTTTCTTTTCAGAGCTCACTTCAGGGCAAGTTTGTTGTCCTTATTCCTCAAGCTGTAGATATAAGGATTTGGTGTGGATCCAACATTTGTATAAAAGACTGAAGCCACTTTCCTGGTTCATAGACTCTACATTAAAAGAGTGGGGGCACAGGAATGCTACTGCCCCAAAGAAAAGGGAAACAGTCATTAATGGGAATTGCAGGTGCTGAATGAAGGTTTTAGCCCTGTCCTCTGTAGAGCTGATGTGGAAGACGCTGGTGATGATAAATGCATAGGAGATGAAAGCAGTACCAAAATCTCACTATTGTAGGTACTGGTGCAGGAAAGCTGAGCACAGGGAGAACAGAGATAGTGGCTGGCAATATTGGCACCACAGAAGGTCAGTCTCACCACAGAGAGTGTGGGCTAGGAAACCTCGACCCCATCACATATATCCCAAACATAAACAGAGAACAGATCCGAAGGGACACTATAACATCATACAATAGTGGCTTGCAAATGGCAACATAGTGATTATATGCTATTGTTGTTGGCAATGACATTTGGCAATGACAAAGAAACAACAGAAATAGAACCACATCAGCCACCCTGGAGAGGAGATGTTTTCCTCTAGACGACGTTCATAGCATTTTGAGGGCAAAGATGGAAGAGTAAAGGACATCTATGAAAACAGACTATAAAGTAAATATGATATGGATGTGTGAAGGTATGAATTTAGTGAAATTAATATAATCTGGCCACCTCAGCAACCAGATAGATCACTAGCCACAGGAAGAAGAGGGGGAGCTGGTACACTCTGGCCTGTCAGTTCAATCTTGAGAATAAAGTCCGTCACCAGGGAGTAATTTTCATCTATCATTCTGCTGTAGAAGTCTATCTATGGAGATGAAGGAAGAGCCAATGAGAGGAAAACTGACCTTTTCTGAGCCATTTCGCACCCATGAAATATCACACAGACTGGCATTCTCTAGACCTTTGAGTGACTTTCAGACCCCAGCATTTGCAGTGACAACTTCTGACCTACAGAAAGGCTATAATGAGAAGAATACAAAGAAGTCTATCTTCACTTTAGAAGGAAACTTTACTAATAAATTGGAAAGTCTGAAGAGACAAATCTTGAAGTTGGTGATTTGACCAGTGGAATTGTCAGAAGAAAAACATGATTAGAACTAAAAGCAAGGTATGGAGGCAGGAAAACACAAGGCAGGTTGGGAGAGGGACCACTACTCCATTTTAATCAGGGCCCAGAGATTTGATTGCTCTTTCCTAGAATGGCCTTTAATATTATGAGGAGTCATTAAGGAATGTTGGATAGCAGAATGACATAATTAAACCACTTTTGTAAAGAAAAAAAAAAGAACTTAGGAGTGGTGCAGATTGAATCAGAAGAGAACATGAGACAGAACTTCAGCAGAGGGACACCTGGGTGGCTCAGTTGGTTAAGTGGCTGCCTTTGGCTCAGGTCATCATCCTAGGGCCCTGGGATCGAGCCCCACATTGTGCTCCCTGCTCAGCGGAGAACCTGCTTCTCCCTCTCCCTCTGCCTGCCGCTCTGCCTACTTGTGCTCTCTCTATCTCTCTGTCAAATAAATAAATAAAATCTTTAAAAAAAAAAGAACTTCAGCAGAAATCCCACGTAGTGAGGTAATAAGGTCATTGTGACTCAGGAGACACAAGAAGACTTCACATGACGTGGAAAATATGAGACACAGATCATGAGAAAGAAGTTCAAAATGACCACGTTTTTGGATTTTTTGGAAACTAGGAGAATGGCATTTTCATTAACAAAATGAGAAGAGACTAACAGAAACTAGTTTGGGGGGAATGTTGGAGAATTAACTATTGTTAATGTGAAGAATGAGGACACAACCCTCATTCTGGTGTGTACCATCATGTACATGAAAATGCACCCCTTCTCCCATCCCAATACCATTAAGACTGCTCCTTTCATAAGTAGACAGGTTCTAGTAAAATATAAAAACAAATGAATGTCTTATAAACCCTGGGGAAAGAACTTCGATAAAGAATAGTAAACCATAAGCAGACAAGTTCTTACCCTACTTAGAACTCCACTGACCTGTCATCTTCTAAAAAAGCCTTCACTGTCCTCTATGACTGAGTTAGACTCCCGTTCTTGTACATCCATGTGTTTGACGCCACTGGAGAAACTTTCCCACAATGCATTGAATTTGTCTGTGTTTGCTTTACTGTCTCTCCCTCGAGACTGTAAGTTTCTTCCAGGAAAGTATTGTGTTGTGTTCAAAGAATCTTACGACATATTTGTCGTACCACAGAAACTTATTAAATGATTATGATTGAGATGGTTGTAGTGATAGTGTGTGGTTGTGGTGAGTTGGAAAGGACAGGGCCAGCAAAAGAGAAGGGAAAGTTACCTTAATAGAAGGGATTGTTGAAGTTATATAAGGTGAATGAGATCATTACAAATGGTGATTAACATAACATAATAAAATAAAATAAAAAAACAAAAAACAAAAAACAAAGAGTAGAGAAAAGAAGAACAAATGGCAAGTGGAGATTTGGATTACATCTACACTGGATGGGCCCACCATAGCCAACAACGCAGTCTGGCCCTTCCTCCCTCACTTGTCAATCTCACAAACCCAATTTCTCTTCCTCATGCACAATCTATCAGTTGGATGGATGTCAGATCTACTACATCCTCGCTATTATATTTGAGATACAGAAAGAGACTCTTTTTTTTTTTTTTTAAAGATTTTATTTATTTATTTGACAGAGAGAGACACAGCGAGAGAGGGAACACAAGCAGGGGGAGTGGGAGAGGGAGAAGCAGGCTTTCCGCTGAGCGGGGAGCCCGATGCGGGTCTCGATCCCAGGACCCTGAGACCATGTCCTGAGCCGAAGGCAGACGCTTAACGACTGAGCCACCCAGGCACCCCTACAGAAAGAGACTCTTAACAGGGGAAGCAAACCAATAATAGTAACTGTTACAAATTAAATAAGGTAAGTAAAATATGTACTAACCAGATGTTGTTCCTAACTAGATAGTAGGATTCCTAACTAGATAATCCTAACTAGGATTCCTAACTAGAATAAAGCGTCTGTAAACATTGGGTGCAAGTTTTTGTGCAGACATAAGTGTTCAATTTCTTTAGGTAAATACCAAGGAGCGCAATTGCTGAATCATATGGTTCAGTATATTCAGTTTTGTAAGAAACCACCAAATTGTCTTCCAAAGTCACTATACTATTTTCTGTTTTTACCAGTAATGAATGAGAGTTCTTGTTGCTCCCCATTCTTGTCAGTATTTAGTGTTGTCAGTGTTTTGGATTTTAGCCATTCTAATAGGTGTCTAATTATTGTTCTAATTTGTAATTCCCTAATGACATATGATGTTACGCATGCTTATTTGCTATCTGTATGTCTTCTCTGGTGAGGTATCTGTTCAGATCTTTTGCCCACTTTTTTAAACCAAGGTGTTCATTTTCTTATTAAGTTTTAAGAATTCTTTGTATATTTGGATAATAGTCTTTTATTAGATATGTCCTCTGCAAATATTTTCTCCCAGTCTGTGGTTTGTCTTCTCATTCTCTTGATAGTATATTTCATAGAGCAGAAATTTTTAATTTTAATGAGGTCCAATATATCAGTTCGTTTTTGTAGATTGTGCCTCTGTATTGTATCTAAAAAGGCATTGCCAAACCCTAGGTCATCCAGATTTTCTCCTATGTTACCTTCTAGTTTTATAGTTTGCATTGTCATCTTACAGGGTGTTTTTTTTCTCTGTTTCTAAAACAAATATATGACCTTTGTGGAGAATATAAAAATAATATAAAGTACAATAGCTATTCTCAATAGCCTCAGATGCACGTAAAGCTACAGATTTTCCAAGAAAAAAATGCATATATGTGTGTGTGTACATATTATATATGTGTATACACACATTCATACACACATATAATGCACATTTTGAAAATTGAGATCATATTTTATATATCTGCAATTTGCTTTTTTACCAATCAATGTATAGTGTATACACATTTTTTCATGCTAATGTTTTCTACAATACAAATTTCAAAATCTACAGTTTCTAATTGAATGCTTCTACCATGTTGTTTAATCAGTTGCCTACTGTTGAATATTTGTTTCTCCTTTCTCACAAACAATACTTAGATGAACGTCCATATGTATTGTAATTTATTCATTTAAAAATTTTTAAGCTTCCAGAGTACACCCCAGCCTAACACCTTCATCCCTATTCATCTGTTTTAGACTGAATTATTATAATTAAGAAACAAAAGGGGAAACAGTCAACATACTTGCCTGCAAATTAATTATATTTTACTTATTTTGCCACCACAGCTGGAAAAGCCCAGGAGGAATTAGGAAGAAAAGAGATGTAAAGATAGCTTTTAGCTATCAGATAAATATTAAGTAAAAAAATACCTTCTTCTATTTTTCCCCTTTTATAATATATTTCCTGTGATTGGGAATGGTTATTGTATTCTCAGACCAATGAAAAGTTGAAGAAAGTTCCACAGTAAGAAAAGAAGTCCGTTTAAATGTAAATCCTATGTAAGTAGATAATAAAATGTCTATTAATAAATGAAAATCATAAGTTGATTTCAACAGTGCATTTCATGAGTACACAGTGTGTTTTATTATTTTGGTCATTTGAAATCCTTTATAAATGAAACTTTTTAAAAAATATTTTATTTATTTATTATTAGAGAGAGATTACATGTAAGCAGAGGGGGGAGGAGCAGAGGGAGAGGGAGAGAGAGAATCTCAAGCAGACTCCACGCTCAGTGCAGG
This sequence comes from Phoca vitulina, assembly GCF_004348235.1. Lineage (NCBI taxonomy): Eukaryota > Metazoa > Chordata > Mammalia > Carnivora > Phocidae > Phoca > Phoca vitulina. The sequence goes on from NW_022589737.1 coordinate 172,208, forward strand.
GCACCATGCGGGGCTCCATCTCATGACACTGAGATCATGACCTGAGCTGAAATCAAGAGTCAGGAGCTTAACCAACTGAGCCATCCAGGTGCCCTAAATGATTTCTTTACAAAAGAAGTGCTGGAATGCCAGTCTGATTTGTATACTTAGTCATTTCAGGATGACATTCATTCAAGTTTCCCCATATCTAGTAAGGAAATCTTTGTACACATCACTCATTATCTCATTGGAATAAATTCCTAATGCTCAATTGCTGGGTCAAAGGAGTAAACATGCATAGGTCTTTTTAATACTGTCATCTAAATAAGTCATACACTTCATTCTTATTACAAGTATATGAGATATCTTTTGTCTATAATCCCAGCCAGGACTGGATCTATTTTTCAGATCTTTGCCAATTTGGTAGAATAAAATTACATCTCACTGTCGTTTTAAATTTAAGGCTGAATTTTTTCATGTATTTGCTAACCATTTGTACTTTTATCTTAAACAATTGCCTTTTCTTATAATTTGCCCTTGTATTTATATGCTGAGAACATTGATCTCTTTCTTATTGATTTTTAAGAATATTTATTATTGGCTCATATTTTACAATAGTCTCCTAATTTTAAGCCTGTTTTTTAATTATTTTTCAATATTAGACATTTAAAATTCCTATACATAAGATAAATGTAAATTATAAAGTATAGTAATGAAATAAAAAACTTGAAACTACAATCCATGTAAAGAACTAAAATATTACCAAGTACCAATGAATGATTGTGCTCTTTTACCTTTTCTTCTCCCTCTGGTCTGCCCAGATATCACTGTTACACAGACCTTTATGTTTAAAATGTCCTGGTATTCTTAGTAGTTGTATTTTTTATGTATTTAAGCCATGAAATATATTGCTTAAGTTGTCTTCTTTTGTGCTTTATACAATTGTCAGTATAGCAGAGTGGTGAAGAGCAGGAACTTTGGAACCAGATAGGCTGGGTTCAAAGTTGAGTGCTCACCTTACTAGTTGCATAATCATGCAAATTTAGTTAAGTTCCACCCTTTTCTCATTTATAAAGGGAGGTTAATAATGGTTGTATATGGTATCTACCACATGTAAAAGTTGTATTATATTTTATTGAGGATCTAGTCATTTTATAGGAATGGGGTCCACCAGGATACCTAATTGACCATACAGCAGAAGGTGAAAGTTAATACCTTTTATTTGCTATTCTTATATTTACAGAAGTTTTCACTACTGGGTTAAAAAAAGTGTTTCTTATGGTTTCTTCTATCTTTTCCCTGAGATTAGATGGATATTCACATATATTTTCTTTAGCTCTTTTATACTTAAAAATTTTTATGTTCAATTTTTAGGACACATGGAATTTATTTTGGCATATACATTAGTATATATCTAATTGCACTTTTTTCTAAATACAAAATACATTGTTTTACAGTATATAAAAATCTAACATTTCCTTACTAATTTGAAATGCCACCTTATCATATTCTAAATACTTAAACGTACATGAGATTAGTTCAAGGTTTTGTATGTTTTCCCACTGATCTATTATTCTAATACATTGTAAGCGAGTAAGCTAAGCATGTTTTTCTACTTCCTCTTTTTCCTCTTTTCCTTGAGTTTCTACTTCTACCATTTCCATAAACTTGCCAAGTTTGTAAATTCTCAGTACAGGACATGATCTGATGCTTAGTTCTCACAACATTTGCACAACAGTGAACGATACTGACCTCTTTTTCCTTCTTGAAATAGTTAATTAACTTTCCTGACACCAGAAAAATCTCCTTTCTGGTAAAGTTTATGAGTGTCCACATATTTCCCTGTCCAGAGACAGTTTCAGAATCACAGAATATTAAGAGTGGAAAGTCCCTCTTTAATACCCACCACCAAGTGATGGGTATTAAAGAGGGCATGTACTGAATGGAGCACTGGGTGTTATACGCAAACTACGAATCATGGAACACTACATCAAAAACTAATGATGTAATATATCGTGATTAACATAACATAATAAAAAAAAGAAAAAAGAAAACCTATATAAGATTGTATGTATATGAGAAATAAATTTTGGTCATGTTCAAAAAAAAAAAAAAGTGGAAAGTCCCAAATCACCAGTTATCTACACTATAACATCATAATCACTTGAAAAGAATTTTAAAGATGCATATTCCTGAACCCTGCCCATAGATATATTCTAATTGAGTAGGTCTGAGATGGAACTAGGAGGTCATAAGTGTTTCCTGAATGATTCTGACATATACCCAAGTTGTGAATCATTAATCTAGTTCAAACCTAGTAGTGTATATAAGTCAACAACTGAGACACAATGATCACAAGATTTTTTAAATAGATGGAATATTTGGCATAATCAAGCCAAGCCTCTTATTTTGCAGGTTACTAATCTGAGGTTCTGTAATGAAATGGCACTACTATATGGTGGCAAACCCTAAACTATACCCCATTTACTATAGCTCGAATCCCAAGCAAATGGATAACGATCTTCGCAAAAACCCTTTTAAGTAGATACTATTATTTTTCTCATTTTAGAGTTGAAGAAACGGATATCTTAAAATGTTAAGTAACTTTTTCAGAATCACATAATTAGCAGATTACAGAGCTGAAATTTAAACCCAGGTAGTCTGACACCAGAAACTGTGAGCTTACTCTACCTTGCTGCTGGAAGTCTTCCCAACTCATGCCTCCCTTCCCCCAGTTCCTGAATACACACAGCCATTTATATAAAACTAAATCAATCTCTGTTTTCTGTCACTGTGCTTTAAGAGAAAATGGAAAAGAAAAGCAATGTGAAAACAAAGTGTTGGGAAACTCACTCTAGGAGGAAGAAATGTTAACAATTCTTTGAATGACTCTTCTCCCCAAAGATCTCTTTTTTGACTCAAAATTTAAAGTCATATAGCAAGCATTCATTTAACCCACCAATACTTGCTGAGGCTTTACTAAGTGCTAGACACCCTGCTAAGCACTGGGAGTATAATAGAGAATAAATATACATGGTACCTTTCCTCACAGGGAAGACATATAATCAGGCAATTATAAAAGCATGTGAAAATTGTTTTTATTACTGTGGCAGGCCCGACTACTTCACTCTGAGAAATACAGGACAGAGCACTTAAACTTTATAAGACGGGTTAGGCGGCTGTTTCCCTTCAGGTGATATCTGAAGCATAAACAGAAAACAGAGGTAATAAGAGTGTGCTAGAAAAATAGAGATGATAGATAGATGATGATGATAGATAGATAGATAGATAGATAGATAGATAGATAGATTGATGATAGATGATAGATAGATAACCAACCAACCATGGAGGAAGCATGAGCAAAAAGGAATTTTCAAGGAAAGGCAGGCAAAGAAAAACAAGAGAAACCCCCTACTCTACACATTCTCAAATGATTTTCTTAAGATTTTAAAGAAGGCAACTTGTATAAATATATGTCTTTCTTACATAACCTACTTCTTCGTAGTTAACTGTAAATTTTCCTGCAAATGAGTTTCTTAAAGTTTTCTTATAATTAAATAAATGGAGTCAGATTGTACTTTGAAGGGAAAAAGAATTTCAGTACAATGGGATCTGTACCTCAATAGGGTAGGCACAGAATGCTACCAGCATATATCTGAAGGTCATCTAATCTCACCCTTCTGTCCAGAAAAGACTTCCCAGAGGTTCTGGATAACCTAATACCTGAGGGATGGACAGGTTGAGCGAGGCAAAGAGGGTACATGAGGGTGTTCCAGGGTGAGAGAAGAGCTTGTGGGAAAATGTGCAAAAGAATAGTTTATTAAATTTGGGAAAGTTCAGTGTGACTTTAGTAGACTACCAGAAAAAAGGCAGGGAGGAGGGGATATAATGACAGAAAATCAGGCTGGAGACATGACCAAGGTCAAGATATGATCCTTGTTTGACATAATGTGGAGCTTGGTTTTACATTGAAGAAAACTGCAGTGAACAGAGTAAACTAAGGTAAATGAGATCTTATTGGAAGCATGGAAAGAGCACTCTGGTTTCAGTGCAGAGAGTGGATTTCAAGGGGTAAAGATAAGAGAGGGAGGAGCTAGTCAGGAGGCTGGTTTCCAGATGACAAATGATAGTGCTATGAGGAGAACAACACTTAATAAATTGGGTGTGGAGGACAAGCAAAGAGAGAGGAATCAAAGAAAATACTAGTTTGGGATCTGAGCAATTGAGTAAAGGATGGTGCCATTCATGATGATGGAGATCCCAGGAAGAGAAGAGAGTCTGTGAATGTTCCCTCTAAAGTATAAGAAGAAAACAATGGGAAGGAAGAAAGAGAGAGAGAAAGGACAGGAAGAAGGAAGAGAGGAAAAAACATAGTATTAGGCCCCCGATACTATTCTACAAACATCTATTTGCATTAATTTATTCATCCCAATAACCCTGTAAAGTAATATGATGCCCCTATTCTGTAGTTTTCAACCTGGGCCTTCTAATTCCAAGTCCAACACTCTATTAGACCTCATTTCTTTCTCTATGAAAAAAAAAAAACTCTATAGAGGAATAAAAAGAATTTTAAGAGAAAGCTGTATTTTCTTATGTTAATTAATACTGCTTTGGCTCAGGAAAATATTTTTCTATTCAAGCTTTTTTTTAGGGCAACTTTAACCTCCTTGTTCCTGAAGCTATAGATCAGAGGATTGAGCATAGGCACCACAATGGCATAGAACACGGTGGACACTTTCCCCTGGTCCATGGACAAAATAGAAGAAGGATGAAGATACATGAATGCCCCTGACCCAAAGAAAACAGAAACGACCATTATATGTGAGCTACAAGTGCTGAAGGCTTTGGACCTTCCTTCAGTGGAACGGATGCGAAGGATGCTGGCGAGGATGAAAGTGTAAGAGACAATGATAGTGAAGCTGGGCATGCCAACATCAAAGCCCACAACAATGAGAACTACCAGTTCATTGACGTGAGTGCTTGTGCAGGAGAGCTCCAGGAGGGGGAGGATGTCACACATGTAGTGGTTGATGGTGTTGGCATCACAGAAGGTCAGCCTCAGCATGCATCCTGTGTGGGCCCAGGCGCCAATAAATGCCCCCACATATACAATCACAGCCAGCAGAGAACAGACCTGAGGGGACATGGTGACTGTATACAGCAGGGGCTTGCAAATGGCCACATAGCGATCATAGGCCATTACTGTTAATACATAGCACTCTGCACTGACAAAGAAGCAGTAGAAAAAGAGCTGAGTCATGCATCCTGCATAGGAAATGGTGTTCAGCTCAGACACAAAGTTTACCAGCAGTTTTGGGGTGATGACGGAAGAGTAACAGAGGTCAATAAAGGATAAATTGAAGAGGAAGTAGTACATGGGGGTGTGGAGGTTAGAATTCTGTCCTATTAGAGTGACCAAGCCCATGTTTCCTGCCACAGTGACAATGTAGATTCCTAGGAAAAGGAAGAACAGGGGCAGCTGGATCTCTGAATATTTGGTTAAACCCATAAGGATAAACTCAGTGACTAAGGAACTGTTTCCCATATCCATGCTCTTCCAGTAGGATCTGAAAGATAGGAGAGTAGAATCATATTGAGGCAGAATCCAGATTTCCTATGCAATCCCATGCCCAGTCTATTCTGGAGCCAAGAAGCCAATGGACTCTGTTGAGGTTTAACTACTTTACAGGAAGCTGGGATCTGGCTCTGCTCATACAAGGAAGACAAGTAGATGGGAGGCATCAACATAGTTTCAAGTAACACTGGAAGAAATATTTCAAGAGGGGATGAAGTATAGATATTTCTCATCTTTTCTCTGCTTCAATTTGCCATTAATACTTTTTATTCCTTCGTTTCTTCCAGTTTGTACTTGTTAATCTTTAATCACCACACTTTGGCTACCTGTGCTGCCCACAGATCCAGACTGGACACTGTATAGGGTGGAGATCATGAGCGCATGTCCATAGCAGAGTTGGAGAAACAGACTTGCAGAGACTCTTTGGTTTCCCAAGCACACATATCAAGAAAGTCATTAAGTCAGGAATGGAAGCTGGGTTTCCTTCATAGGAAATTCTCTAAGGATTGGAGGCAATCCTTCTGCAAACCCCATAATCTCAGCACTACTTATAATCTCTATTTTCTTCCTATGCAGCCCTGTAATCATCAGGGCTAGAGTTGGTAAAAGCAGAAAAGTTTTTGCTTTCCATGGCTCTGGGGTTTGAAAGACATAAAAACATAAAGAGTTCAATGCTTACTCTTCTTTGCCTAGTGGCATCACAACTGCCTTGTGGTTTCCTCTCCAACACTGCTCTCCAAAAGGAAAGTTCTGTTGCTGTGGGCGGTAAAAGAGCTGAACCAAACACTTCGTCTTCCATTTACGTGGAGGGCTCAGAGCATTTATAATCTCAGTCTTGGACTTGCTCTGAGACTCATTCAGATAAAGATCATTATTTTTAATAATGATTTTCCCCAAAGGGGATCATTAAACTATTAAAAAAAGAATATAAACAGCACTCTTTGTTTTCAACATAATAACAGGGAGCATCATGTATGCGATCTTATTCTGAGCTTGGAGGTCTTGGGGGTTTGATACAGGGGCTTTCCCAGGAGACTCTCCATAGTTCAAACCCTTTGGGAAGGACAGGTGTATGAAACTGTACACAGATGAAAATGCTTATACCCTGGTGTCTTTGGAAGCTCAATATTCTACTCAAAATTGCACATTCTTCTAGCACAAATGAGGTAGAGATCTTTTCTCTCTTCTTTCTCCTCGTGCTTCTTTGGCTTTTGGCACAACTAACACATAGCTAATAATATTTTAAACACCTATACAATATTACATGTACATACATATCCTAGCACACATGATCATATGATGCATTCTTTGTATCTTTTAGACACACCACTTCCTGGACCTTTTTCCTGGCACTCTCTTTCCTGTCTTAGTTCCCCTTCATCCATCATGCCCCAATTATTTATGTTTACAACTTACAACTCTTTCGTTATTTTCCTAATTGCTGATATAACCAACTAGATTTATAGGGGCCTTACAATTGACCATAAACTGCATATTTTTTGACCTCTTGCTTTTGTCATTTAATAATAGTTCATTAAAATATTTCCAAAGTTCTATGTTTAGACATATCATAACTTATCCAACAACACCACATTGATAGAAATCCATTATTTTTCCATTCTTTTACCACCAAAAGCAATGGTAAAATAGTCATCATTGTGCATACATCTTGATGTACCAGTACTTTTATTTCAATGGTATAAATTCCCAGAATGTTCTTTTAATTAATATCAGATGGTTTTTTCCAAAGGCTATAATAATTCACATCTCTGCAAGCAATATATAAAACTACCTTTTCTTCCCCACTTACATCAATGGACAGATCATCTAAACTGAAAATTAACAAGGAGACAGTGGCTTTGAATAACTCACTGGACCAGATGGACTTAACAGATATATTCAGAACATTCCATCCTAAAACAACTTAATACATATTCTTTTCAAGTGCACACAGAACATTCTCCAGGATAGGTCACATATTAGACTACAAAACAAGCCTCAATAAATTCAAGAAGATCAAAGTCATACCATGCATCTTTTCTGACCACTATGCTATGAAACTAGAAGTCAACCACAAGAAAAAATCTGGAAAGACCACAAATACATGGAGGTTAAAGAACATCCTACTAAGCAATGAATGGGTCAACCAAGAAATAAAAGAAGAAATAAAAAAATGGAAACAAATGAAAATGAAAACACAATGGTCCAAAATCTTTGGGATTCTGAAAAAGTGGTCCTAAGAGGGAAGTTATAGCAATACAGGCCTACCTCAAGAAGCAAGAAAAATTTCAAATAAACAACCTAACTTCACATCTTAAAGGAACTAGAAAAAGAACAAACAAAACCTAAAACCAGCAGAAGGAAGGAAATAATAAAGATGAGAGCAGAAATAAATGATATAAAAACTAAAACAACAACAACAAAAAACCAATAGATCAATGAAACCAGGAGTTGTTTCTTTGAAAAAAAATCAATTAAATTGATAAACCTCTAGCCAGACTTATCAAGAAAAAAAAAAAGGACTCAAATAAATAAAATAAAAAATGACAGAAGAGAAATAACCAACACCATAGAAATACAAAGGATTATAAGAGAATATTATGAAAAATTATATGCCAACAAATTGGACAATTCCTAGAAACATATAAACTATCAAAACTGAAACAGGAAGAACTAGAAAATTTGAACAGACCAATAACCAGCAAAGAAATTGAATCAGTAATCAGAAACTCTCACAAACAAAAATCCAGGGCCAGATGGCTTCACAGGCAAATTCTACCAAACATTTAAAGAAGAATTACTACCTATTCTTAAACTATTCCAAAATATAAAAAAGGAAGGAAAACTTCCAAATTCATGAGACCAGCTTTACCTTGATACCAAACCCAGATAAAGACCCCACTAAAAAAGAGAACTACAGGCCAATATCCCTGATGAACCTAGATGCAAAAACTCTCAGTAAAATACTAGCAAACCAAATCCAACAACACATTAACTGAAGGTTACCAGAGGGGAGGGGGGTGGGAGGATGGATTAAATGGATGATAGAATTAGGGAGTATGCTTGTCGTGATGAGTACCAGGTGTTGCATGAAGTGTTGATCACTATATTGTACATCTGAAACCAATATTACACTTTATGATAACTATCTGGAATTTAAGTAAAAACTTTAGAAAAAAGTGGGTTGCATCCCATGCCTTAGTTATTACACAGTGATCTTATAAAATTAAGACTTGAAGTCCGTGTATGTGAGAGTGTGTGTGTGTGTGTGTGTGTGTGTGTGTGTGTAGGAAGGCAGTATAAACAGAAGTGGATGATGGAGATCTATAAATTTGGGGTTCAGAAATTAAAGGAATATAGAAATCAAAACCCCTTTTTCTTCTGCTTTATCAGCCTTTAACTATAGTA
>NW_022589737.1:181269-186295 GCF_004348235.1 Phoca vitulina
AAAAAAAAAAAAAAAAAAAAAAAAAAAACAAAATCAGGATGTAATCAGGGAACTTTCTTTAACTAGGAGGACCATTTTCCATTAAGCATTGAAACTAGAAGTGTTCACACTGACTTAGAAACAGCTCTGTCCTAGTTCACAGGCCCAGGCGAATCTCATGTCTTACCTGTTTAACTTTCAGCTGTACAATTTCAGTACAGTTATATATATATATTTCTCTCATTATTTCATTCATTCCATTCAGATAACTCAAAAAAAAAAAAAAAAAAAAAAAAAATCCTGTTAAGGATAACTCTTTGTTTTACACGTAAAACACCCTAACTTGATTCTCTTCCTTCTATTCCAAATAGAGCTTGAGTTGCTAACTAAAAGTTATAGCTAAGTCGTTTTTTTTTTATTTTTTAAAAAGATTTTATTTATTTGGGGTGCCTGGGTGGCTCAGTTGGTTAAGCATCTGCCTTCGGCTTAGGTCATGATCCCAGAGTCCTGGGATGGAGCTCGGCATCAGGCTCCCTCCTCAGCAGGGTGTCTGCTTCCCCCTCGGCCTCTCCCTCGGCCCCTCGCCCCATTCATGCTTGTGTGCTCTCTTGCTCTCTCTCTGAAATAAATAAATAAAATCTTCAAAAAATTTTTTTAAAAAAAGATTTTATTTGTTCATTTGAGAGAGAGAGAGAGCATGAGTGCGGGGAAGGGCAAAGGAAGAAGGAAAAGCAGACTCCCCGCTGAGCAGGGAGCCTGACACAGGGCTCAAATGACCTGAGCCTAAGGCAGTCGCTTAACTGACTGAGCCACCTAGGTGCCCCTAAGTTTCTTTAAAACTTTGCCAAACCTAGGTTTTACAAGTTTTATTTAAACTTTTGTTACTTTTTTCAAAAATAATCTGAAAAAATGGAAACTAATTTGAAAGAAAGCTTACCTCTCTAAAAATGAAACAAATTTAATTTGTATTTTCAGACTTCTCAAATGAAAGATTAGTGACCAGGTTTAACACATACTTGGGGCCACCTCAAATAGTGATAAATATATAACAGAGTGGACGGACACACCTCTGCAATGTCTATAGAGGTCCCCAAATAGCACAGGTATTATTTACTTACATAGATACACTTCAATCTCAGTAAGGAAAACAATTTTATCAAAACAGACAGTAGGGGAACCTAGGTGCCTCGCTTGGTTGAGCATCTGACTCTTGATTTTGGCTCAAGTCATGATCTCAGGGTCAAGAGATTGGGCCCTGCGTGGGGCTCCATTCTGGGTGGGGAGCCTGCTTGGGATTCTCTCTCTCCCTCTCTTCCTCTGCCCCTCCTCCCCTCCCTCTCTAAAAAAAAAAAAAGAAAAGAAAAAAAGGGGGGGAACAGTAAATAAACAAAAAAAGAAAGAAAGAAAACACCAACCTAGATCAACCATTTTATATAAATAAACTTAAGTGAAAATCAAGCATATTAATATTGGAGTCAGGAGATGTGGTTATGAGTAGTCATGAAAAACATCTACAAACAAACAGGCAAACACACCAGTCATGCCAACTTTCACAATATCTAAATCTTAAGTGGAGATTAGAAAACAAGTAAAATTGAAAATATTATTAAAGTTATCTTACAAAATGTTGACATTATCCCTTGGTTAAGATCAAGGATTTTTAGAGTAAAAATTTTTTGCCTCTTTTCTCAAAAGAAAAATAATCTGACATCCTATTACAGAAAAGACATTGTCATAATTTGATTTACTCACTGCAAGTTTCTTTTTTTTATAACTTTATTTATTTATTTATTTATTTTTAAAGATTTTTTAAAATTTTTTATTGTTATGTTAATCACCATACATTACATCATTAGTTTTTGATGTAGTGTTCCATCATTCATTGTTTGTGCATAACACCCAGTGCTCCATGCAGAACGTGCCCTCTTTAATACCCATCACCAGGCTAACCCATCCTCCCACCCCCTCCCCTCTAGAACCCTCAGTTTGTTTTTCAGAGTCCATCGTCTCTCATGGTTCGCCTCCCCCTCCGATTTCCCCCCTTCATTCTTCCCCTCCTGCTATCTTCTTCTTTTTTATTTCTTAACATATATTGCATTATTTGTTTCAGAGGTACAGGTCTGTGATTCAACAGTCTTGCACAATTCACAGCACTCACCATAGCACATACCCTCCCCAATGGTCTATCACCCAGCCACCCCATCCCTCCCACTACCCCCACTCCAGCAACCCTCAGTTTGTTTCCTGAGATTAAGAATTCCTCATATCAGTGAGGTCATATGATACATGTCTTTCTCTGATTGACTTATTTCGCTCAGCATAACACCTTCCAGTTCCATCCACGTCGTTGCAAATCGCTTCATTCCTTTTGATGGCTGCATAATATTCCATTGTGTGTGTATATATATATATATATATATATATATATATATATATATATACACACATACCACATCTTCTTTATCCATTCATCTGTCGATGGACATCTTGGCTCTTTCCACAGTTTGGCTATTGTACTCACTGAAAGTTTCTTTCAAATTATCATTACTTTCCTAATTGCAACTTGAGGGTTCTGTACCTTAAATTTGTAAGAAGTAGCATATAGAAGCCAGCAAAAAACAGGAGTGAATTAGTTGTTCTCATGTCCCCAGGTCCTGGGGAGGTTAACTTTTTTTTTTTTTATCAAATAACTTGAGAAATCCTGTGATCCCCATAATATTTCTAGAGCCTTCCAGGAAGAGGAGGAGAATCATAAGAATGGACTTTTATCATATATCATTTTGCTTTCCGGATTCCTTCTTCCTAAATTGAGTTTTAATCACTATTCACTGCTTTATCTTTTGAAATGTCTTCTATCTACCTAGTCCCCTAAATGTGACGACAGCTTTTCACTTTCATTCCTCCAAACACTACTGCTGTATGCTCACTGTACACTATAAATTTTATGAAACCTTTATAAACTGTATTTTTATACCACTATAAAGAGCAGGATTAAAACTGATTTTGAAACGCGGTTTCTAAATCCTCATGACCACTCTGCACACCGAGACTTTATATTTATTGGCCAAGTGTCTTGTTGAGCCCTGGCCCAGTTATATGTTCTGGACTCCTTTCCCTCCTATGCCTTGCTCTGTGAATTACATGTACATGCAAACATCCCAAATTCATTTTATTTTTTTAAGTTTTTATTTAAATTCCAGTTAGTTAACATACAGTGTAATATTAGTTTCAGGAGTACAATATAGTGATTCAATACTTCCATACATCACTCGGTGCTCATCACAAGTGTATTCCTTAACTCCCATCACCAAATTCATTTTGTTTTAATTTTGAGAAAGTAACATTTCATTTGAGCCAATCATTCTGAACTGTACTTGCCCCAAAAGCTTTCCCTTCCCCAATGGAAAAAAATTTAAAAAAAAATCAAACTGTTTTCCTAAACAAACAAAGAAACAAACAAAAGCAATACCCACCCTGAGAGAAATTCATGTATCATCCTGGAACAAAGCACAATCAATTTTCAAATTAGAAATGCTTTCTTGTTTTCCATGCTTATGGAAACAAAAAGTAATAGAATAAAGTAGAAGCAAAGTACACTACAAAGAGTGGTAGATTGAAGTCAGAAGACTAAGAGTTTAGTTTAGACTTTTTCCTTTAGAAGAGAGAGAACTCTAAGTCACTAGCTACTCTGAGCTTTACTTTCCAATCCATGCAATAAACATATTTTGACAACCTGTTATGTGCAGGGTTGACCAAGCAAAGGTAAGAAAACTCTTTGCAAAAGAAGGCATGATGCACAGTGTTTACAGATGCAAAGTCATTTCTACTTGACAGTCTTTATGGAACCTTCCATCTCTGGCGTTAAAGGGAACACATTCTTGTTCAGTGAATGCTGGAAGGTTGAGAGTAGGAACACATTGTCCCCTTCATGCTGCCAAGGCAAGTGGCAGATAAGACATCCTTAATGACAGTATGTCACCCGAATGTTCCTTGATTTGATCATTTGTAGACAAGTCTTCTATTTCCAGAAAGAAAACTATAAGTTCAAAACTATAAAAAATAATAATAATAAATAATAAATAGATAATAGGGGCACCTGGGTGGCTCAGTCGTTAAGCGTCTGCCTTCGGCTCAGGGCATGATCCCAGGGTCTTGGGATCGAACCCCGCATCGGGCTCCCAGCTTGGCGGGGAACTTGCTTCTCCCTCTCCAGCTTCCCCTGCTTGTGTTCTCTCTCTCACTGTTTTTCTTTGTCAAATAAATAAATAAAATCTTTAAAAAAAATTTATTATCTATTTATTTTTTTATTTTTATTTTTTTTAAAGATTTTATTTATTTATTTGACAGAGAGAGAGAGAGAGCGAGAGAGGGAACACAAGCAGGGGGAGCGGGAGAGGGAGAAGCAGGCTTCCCGCGGAGCAGGGAGCCCGATGCGGGGCTCGATTTCAGGACCCTGGGATCATGACCTGAGCCGAAGGCAGACGCTTAACGACTGAGCCACCCAGATGTCCCATAAATTTCTTTCTTAATATTATTACTAAATGAAAAAAGGGGAGAAGAAAGTGTGCAAATGGTGAAGAAAGAGAAACCTACTCTACAAAAAGCAAAAATAAATTATTGAGAGAAGATTCAACTCTCCTTCAACATGATAAGAAAGAAATAGGATAAGCAGGCTGCCAATTAAATTGCTGTAATTAAAAACAGAAACTCCCTGTCCTGTGACTAAGTGGAGACACTGTTTCTGATAAAAACACTCTCCTACTCACAGTTTTTCTCAGAGCAATTTTAACATCTTTGTTTCTTAAGCTGTAAATGAAAGGGTTCATCATGGGAACCACGTTGGCATAAAAGACAGAAGAGATTTTTCCCTCATCCATAGACCCAGCAGAAGATGGCTTAAGATACATAAATGCAGCGGATCCAAAGAAGAGAGAAACAGCAATTATGTGCGAACTGCAGGTGTTGAAGGCTTTGGACCTGCCCTCGGTGGAGCTGATGTGCAGGATGCTGGAGAGGATGAAACCATAGGAGACAAAGATGATGACAC
>NW_022589737.1:186305-273195 GCF_004348235.1 Phoca vitulina
TTATCAAGCACAAATTTCCCAACACGGTGACCACATACATGAGTAGAAACAGGCAGAAGAGGGGGAGCTGGAGATATGGTAGGTCTGTTAGCCCCACCAGAATGAATTCAGTCACAAAAGAAGCATTTCCAAGAGTCATTCTTCTCCAATGGGATCTGTGGACACAGGAGAAATGGGTTACATTACAGAAAAACTCAGCTCTTCCTGTAATATCCCATCTTATAAGGGAGTGTGTACACTAGGAATGCCTGAGACTAGCCAACCTGGACACATAGAATCTGCCTTTTCCATTGGCATGAGACTAAGTGACAGGACTTTCCCTTACTAGAGTCTTAATGAGGTAAACATAGCAAAGGGCATCACAAACTTAGCCTGCGGAGGAAAGGCCAGTGCTGCCACATGCAAATGTGACTGCTGGAAAACCAAGGTAAGTAAGAAGAAGCATGGCCCAGGACAGAATCATCCTTCTCTGATTGCACAATTTCTTCATTCACTTGAACCTTCTCACCAGCAAAATTGGAGGCAGAGATCCTAATAACCTAAAGCTGGCCTCTAGTGAACCAGATTAGACTTGGTGGGTTGGGAACCATGAATGTTATTCCTAATCCAACACTAAGGAATCAGAGTCTAGGGAAGGTTGAGTTACTGCCACATGTCACAAAGAAAAAGTCATAAATCTAGAAGATTGAGAGTTCCACCCATGGAGAGGGAACTTACTGAGATACTGCATCCACTGTACCCCCTGATCTCCAAACATTCTCTTATCCCCCTGAAGCATATTCTCCTGCCAGTTTCATTTGAGTCTCAGGACTACATAAATGGGAAAGAAAGGGGCTTATCTTAGATTTTTGGACCTCCATCTCAAAACAAGGACACTGATATAAACAGAATTCAGACACTCACCCTCCTTAGGCCAAAAAACGTCGGTGCTTCCTTATCCTTGGTATTTACCCCTGTGGTCTTGGAAAGGCAATTTCAGGCTCTAAACTTTGGTTCCTTTAATTCTAAAAGGATTTAGCCCAGACTTAATTTCAAATATGCTCTTCAAATATTTCTGGACTATAAATCATAACTTCTGATCATAACTTTGAGTTCTCTCAAGTGGCAGAGAAAAATAGTCTTTATTATTATCACATTTGCTACTTGATAAAAGACACAGAAGACTGAATGTGAGTTGAATGATAAAGTGCACTTGATTATAAAAACAGGGTAGAAGTTTGCTCAGGCTCTTCCCCAAGGAATAGATTCTATGTGTAAAAGAGAAATAGGGGATTAATTGTGTTTACACTCAGAACCACAATCTCTATTTAGTTCCTTAGGGACTCAAAATCTAATCAAGTTTACACTTCACTCTAAGGGTTGTACATCCTCCAAGGTAGAAGCAAAAATAAACTCCTATCTTCCTATCATCTTCATCTCTTACGGAAAATCTATTGCATAGGTTCTTTCTCTCTTTCTTCCCATATCTTAAATGAAAATTTTCCATAGATTCTGCCTACAGGCTTCTTTATTTCTTTACCTGAAATATTTCAAATATTGCAGTAATTCAATTCAATTGTTGTTTCTCCTGGGTTAACTCCAAAAGGATAATGCCTTTCTCGCTTTTAAAGTTATTTTTTATTTTTTTAATTCCAGTATAATTAAGGTACAGTTTTATTAGTTTCAGGTATAGTGATTCAACAATTCTATACATTACTCAGTGTTCATCACAATAAGTGTACTCTTAATCACCTTCATTTATTTCACCAATCCTCCCATCCACCTCCCCTCTGGTAACCATCAGTTTGTTCTCTAGCTAAGAGTCTGATTTTTTAATTTCATCTCTTTTTTTCTCAATTTGTTATTTTGTTTCTTAAATTCCACATATGAGTGAATCATATGGTATTTGTCTGTCTGACTGATTTATTCCACTTAGCATTATACCCTGTAGATACAACCATGTTGTTGTATATGGCAAGATTTCATCCCTTTTTATGGCTAATATTCCATTGTATATACATACCATTTCTTTCATCTATCAATGGACACTTGGGTTGCTTTCATATTTTAGCTATTATAAATAACAGGGGTTCATATAACTTTTCAAATTAGTGTTTTTGTATTCTTTGGGTAAATATCCAGTAGTGGAATTACTGGATTATAAGGTAATTCTATTTTTAACTTTTTGAGGGACCTCCATACTGTTTTCAACAGTGACTGCACTAGTTTGCATTCCCACCAACAGTGCATGAGAGTTCCCCTTTCTCCACAAACTCACCAACACCTGGTGTTTCCTGTGTTGTTGATTTTAGCCATTCTGACAGGTGTGAGGTGATATTCCTCACTTCACATGGGTGAATGATAAGTGATGTTGCGGAACTTTTTATGTGTCTGTTGGCCATCTATATTGTCTCATTTGGAGAAATGTCTGCTCATGTCTTCTGCCCATTTTTATTGTTTTTTTTTTTTAAGATTTTATTTATTTATTTGAGAGAGAGAGAATGAGAGACAGATAGCAAGAGAGGAAAGAGGGTCAGAGGGAGAAGCAGACCCCCCGCTGAGCAGGGAGCCCGATGCGGGACTCGATCCCGGGACTCCAGGATCATGACCTGAGCCGAAGGCAGTCACTTAACCAACTGAGCCACCCAGGCGCCCCTTTCTGCCCATTTTTAAATTGGATTTTTTTGTGTGTGTTGAATTATATAAGTTCTTTATATGTTTTGGATACTTACTCTTTTTTTTTGATACTTACCCCTTTTTGGATATATCATTTATAAATATCTTCTTCCATTCAGTGGGTTGTCTTTTTGTTTGTTGACTGTTTCCTTTGCTGTGCAGAAGCTTTTTGTTTTGATGTAGTCCCAATAGTTTATTTTTCCTTTTGTTTCCCTTGCCTCAAGAAACATACCTAGAAAGATGTTTTTATGGCCAATGTCAGAGAAATTATTCCTTGTGCTCTCTTTTAGGATTTTTATGGTTTCAGGCCTCATATTTAGGTCTCTAATCCATTTTGAGTGCATTTTTGTGTACAGTATAAGAAGGTTTCTTTCTCTTTTTTCTTTTCTTTTTTTTTCTGTAGCTGTCCAGTTTTCTCAACCCCATTTGTTAAAGAGACTGTGTTTTTTCCATTGCATATTCTTGCATCCTGTGTCATAGATTAATTGATCATATAATTGTAGATCTATTTCTGGGGCCTCTATTCTGTTCTATTGATCTATGTTTCTATTTTTATGCTAGTACCATATTGTTTTGATTACTATAGATTTGTAGTATAACCTGAAATCTAGAATTGTGATACCTCCAGCTTTGTTTTTCTTTTTCAAGACTGTTTTGGATACTTGAGGTCTTTTGTGGTTCCATACAAATTTTAGGATTATTTGTTCTAGTTCTGTGAAAAATGCTGTTGATATTTTGATAGGGATTACATTAAATCTGCAGATTGCTTTCGGTAGTATGGACATTTTAACAATATTTGTTCTCCCAATCCATGAGCATGGAATGTCTTGTAACTGTTTTTGTCATCTTCAATTTCTTCCATTAATGTTTTATAGTGAAAGAACAGGTCTTTCACCTCCTTTGTTGTTTATTCTTAAGTATTTTATTATTTTTGGTGTAATCATAAATGGGATTGTTTTGTTTAACTTCTCTTTCTGCTACTTCATTATTAGTGTATAGAAATTAAATGGATTTTGCATGTTGATTTTGTATCCTGCAACCATACTGAATTCATTTATCAGTTCTAATAGTTTTTTGGTGGAATCTTTAGGGTTTTCTATATATAATATCATGTCATCTACAAATAGTGAAAGTTTTACTTCTTCCTTACCAATCTGGATGCTCTGTATTCCTTTTTCTTGTTGGATTGCCATTGCTAGGACTTCCAGTACTATGTAGAATAAAAGTGGTGAGAGTAGACATCTTTGTCTTGTTCCTGACTTTAGAGGAAAAGCTCTCAGTTTTTCACCATCATGTATAATGTTAGCTGATGTTAGCTGTTACTTTATTCAGAGTGTTTATCATGAATGGATGCTGTACTTTGTCAAATGCTTTTTCTGCATATTGAAATGAGGATACAGTTTTTATCCTTTTTCTTGTTGATGTGATGCATCATGTTGGTTGTTTTGTGAATATTTAACCACCTTGCATCCTAGGAATAAATCCCACTTGATTGTGGTGAATGATTTTTTTAATGTACTGTTGGATTCATTTTGCTAATATTTTGTTGAGGATTTCTGCATCTATGTTCATCAGATACTGACCTGTAGTTCTCTTTTTTTTTTTTTGTAGTGTCTTTACCTGGCTTAGATATCAGTGTAATGCTGGCCTTTTAGAATGGATTTGGAAGTGTTTCTTCTTCTTCTATTTTTTGGAAGAGTTTGAGGAAGAATAGGTATTAACTCTCTTTAAATGTCTGGTAGAATCTGCCTGTGAAGCCATCTGGTCCTGGACTTTTGTTTGTTGGGAGTTTTTTGATTATTGATTCTATTTCATTGCTGGTAATCAGTCTGTTCAAATTTTCTATTTCTTCCTGCTTCAGTTTTAGGAGGTTATATGCTTCTAGGAATTTTTTCCATTTCTTCTAGTTTGTCCAATTTTTTGGCATATAATTTTTCATAATATTCTCTTATATTCCTTTGTATTTCTGTGGTGTTGGTTGTTCTTTCTCCTCTTTTATTTCTGATTTTGTCTGACTCCTCTCTCTCTCTCTCTCTCTTTCCCTCTCTCTCTCTCTCTCTTAAATGAGTCTGGCTAAAGGTTTATCAATTTTGTTGATCTTTTCAAAGAATCAGCTCATGGTTTCATTGATCTGTTCTATTGTTTTTTAGTTTCTATTTCATTTATTTCTGCTGTAATCTTTATTACTTCTTTACTGGTTTGGGGTTTTGTTTGTTCTTCTTTTTCTAGCTCCTTTAGGTATGAGATTTGGTTGTTTGAGATTTTTCTTGCTTCTTGAGGTAGGCCTGTATTGCTATAAACTTCACTCTTAGAACAGCTTTTGCTGCATCCCAAAGGTTTTGGACCATCATGTTTTTGTTTTCATTTGTTTCCATTTATTTTATTTCCTTTTTGAGGTCTTGGTTGACTCATTCATTTTTTAGCAGCATGTTATTTAACCTCCATATATTTGTGGTCTTTCCAGATTTTTTTCCTCTGGTTGATGATTAGTTTCATAGTGTTTTGGTCAGAAAAGATGCATGGCATGACTTCAGTCTTTTTGAATTTGTTGAGACTTGTTCTGTGGCCTAATGTATGATCTATTCTGGAGAATGTTCCATGTGCACTTGAAAAGAATATGTATTCCACTCTTTTCAGACAGAATGTTCTGAATATATCTGTTAGATCCATATGGTCCAATATGTCATTCAAAGCCACTGTTTCCTTATTGATTTTCTGTTTGGATGATCTATCCATTGATATAAGTGGGGGTGTTAAAGTCCCTTACTATTATCGTATCACTATTAATTACTTCCTTTATTTCTTAATAGCTGCTTTACGTATTTGGGTGCTCCCATGTTGGTTGCACAAATATTTACAATTGTTATACCTTCTTGTTGAATTGTTCCATTTATTATTATGTAGTGTCCCTCTTTGTCTCTTATTACAGTCTTGGTTTTAAAGTCTATTTTGTCTGATACAAGTATTGCTACCCTTGCTTTCTTTTCACTTCCATTTGCGTAATAAATGCTTCTCTATCCCTTCACTTTCAATCTGTATGCATCTTTAGGTCTGAAGTGAGTCCCTTGTAGGCAGCATATAGACAGGTCTTACTTTTTATCCATTCAGTCACCCTATGTCTTTTTTTTTTTTAGAGTTTTTTTTTATTATGTTATCTTAATCACCATACATTACATCATTAGTTTTTGATGTAGGGTTCCATGATTCATTGTTTGTGTATAACACCCAGTGCTCCATCCAGCACATGCCCTCCTTAATACCCATCACCAGGCCAACCCATCCCCCCACCCCCCTCCCCTCTAGAACCCTCAGTTTGTTTCTCAGAGTCCATAGTCTCTCATGGTTCATCTCCCCCTCCGATTCCCCCCCTTCATTTTTCCCTTCCTGCTATCTTCTTCTTCTTTTTTTTTTAAATATATAATGTATTATTTGTTTCAGAGGTACAGGTCTGTGATTCAACAGTCTTACACAATTCACAGTGCTCACCATAGCACATACCCTCCCCAGTGTCTATCACCCAGCCACCCCATCCCTCCCACCCCCCACCACTCCAGCAACCCTCATTTTGTTTCCTGAGATTAAGAATTTCTCATATCAGTGAGATCATATGATACATGTCTCTCTGATTGACTTATTTCGCTCTGCATAATACCCTCCAGTTCCATTCATGTCATTGCAAATGGCAAGATTTCATTCCTTTTGATGGTTGCATCAGATGAATGGACCCTATGTCTTTTGATTGAAGCATTTAATCCATTTATATTAAAAGTAATTATTGACAGGTATGTACTTATTGCCATTTTATTACTTGTTTCATTTGTTTTATTTTATTACTTGTTTTATGGTTGTTTTGTAGTTCTTTTCTGTTCCCTTGCTCTCTTTTCTCACGGTTTGCTGGCTTTTTTTAGTGATATAGTTGGATTCCTTTCTCTTTATTTTTTGCATATCCATTATTGATTTTTGATTTGTGGTTACCATCAGGTTTGTATATAACATCTTATGCATATAGTAGTCTGTATTAAGTTAATGGATGCTTAAGTTTGAACCCATTCTAAAAGCACTAAGTTTTTTTTTTTATTATGTTATGTTAATCACCATACATTACATCATTAGTTTTTGATGTAGTGTTCCATGATTCATTGTTTGCATATAATACCCAGTGCTCCATTCAGTATGTGCCCTCTTTAATACCCATCACCAGGCTAACCCATCCCCCCACCCCCAAAGCACTAAATTTTTACTCCTCTCCCCCACCATCTGTTTTAGGTAGATGGTGTCATGCTTGACCTACTTTTATCTTATTAATTCCTTCACTGATTTTTTATAGATATATTTACTTTACTACTTTTGTGCTTCCCACTTTTCTTACT
The DNA here is from genome assembly GCF_004348235.1 of Phoca vitulina. Lineage (NCBI taxonomy): Eukaryota > Metazoa > Chordata > Mammalia > Carnivora > Phocidae > Phoca > Phoca vitulina. The sequence goes on from NW_022589737.1 coordinate 193,331, forward strand.
CCTGTTTATGGTCTTTCCTTTATAATCCATGAGTCCCCTTTAATATTTCTTGGAGGGCTGGTTTAGTGCTCATGAATTCCTTTAACTTTTGTTATCTGAGAAACTCTTTATCTCTCTTTCTATTCTGAAAGATAGTCTTGCTGGATAGAGTATTCTTGACTGCAGGTTGTTTTCTTTCAGTATTTTAATAGGTCATGACATGCCCTTCTAGCCTTCAATGTTTCTGCTGAAAAATCAGCTTATCTCCTTATAGGGTTTTCCTTGTATGTAACTGGTTTTGGGGGGGTTTTCTTGTTTTTGCTTTTGTTTTGTTTTGTTTTTCCTGCTTTTAAAATTCTCTCTTTATCATTACCTTTTTACCATTTTAATTACTAAGTATCTTGATGTGGACCACCTTGGGTTGATTTTTTGAGGGGTTCTGTGTGCCACTTGGATCTAGATTTGTTTCCTTCCCCAGATTCAGGAATTTTTCAGCTGTTATTATTCAAATAAATTTTTGCCCCCTTTTCTCTCTTTTCTCCTTCTGGAATCCCTAAAATACAAATGTTATTATGGTTGATGATGTTGCTGAGTTCCCTTAATCTATTCTCATTTTTTTATTATCCTTTTTTCTTTCCCCTCTTCAGCTTGACTGCTTTCCATTATTCTGTCTTCCAGATCACTGATCCATTCTTCTGCTTTCTCTAGTCTATTTTTAACTTCAGTTGAGTTCTTCATCTCTGGTTCTTTTTTATGTTTTTCTATTGTTTTATTGAGGGACTCACTGAGATCCTCCATTCTTTTCTCAAGTCTAATGAGTATTTTCATTATCATTATTTTAAATTCTCTATCAGGCTTATTACTTATCTCCACTTCATTTAGCTCTTTTGCTGAAATGTTGTCCTGTTTTTCATTTGGGACAGATTCCTCTGTCTACCCATTTTGTCTAACTCTCTGTATCTGTTTCTATGTTTTGGGAAATTCAGCTATGTCTCCTGCTCTGGAAAGTAGTGACCTTATGAAGAAGAGGCCCTGTAATGCTCTGCAATGCAATGTCCCCTGTTCACCAGAACTTGGCACTTCAGGAGTATCTCCTCTGCGTTTTTACCTGTTGTGTGTTAACCTGCTGTGTGTTACCTCCTCTGTGTTTTACTCTACTGTTGTGGCTCAGGCACGTTTGCCTTCAGTCCAGTTGTCTGCAATGGCTCTCCTTGCCAGTTGTGAGCAAGGTTTAGTCCTGTTGTTCATGGGCCAGTCTGGGGGCCACCTTGGGCTTGAGTTGGGTCAGATCCAGCGTTTGCCAGTGGTGCAGTTATATGGAACTGTAGGCACTTTCCTGGTGGTGTTCCCTGAGAAGCTTTCATTGGTAGGCACGGCTGCCATCAGATCAGATATCTGCCCCCAGCCCACTGCTGGAGCCACCATTGAACTGGTGTGTGTGTTTATCTTCTCCTCTCACCAAGGCAGGAGTCATTTGGAGAGGTACTGTCCCATGTTAGGGCTATTTGCGTACTTTCATGCTTATGGCACTGATTTGGATGGACTCCTGCCAAGAGTGTGTTGGACAGGGTGGCTTCACAAGAGAATGCAGGGGCAGGGCAGATTGGAACATATATTTTTCTATTATGTTTTGTGAATTAAACAGCAATTACTGATCAAGAATTCTTAATAATTATAGCCATAAATTTTTTTACAATCACCATACCAAGCATTACTGAATATGAAGGTAACACAGTTTGAAATCATTTTTTAAACCATTCAAAAGTTTACAACTAAAATCATTCAAATAATGAAAGAGCTTTTTTCTTTCATAGAGAAATTTAATGTGAAAGCAATTTAGAGCCAATTGTATGTTTTCATTTCAAATGCTTCAAAATAACAAAGAAGCCCTAATTTTCAGAAGGCTTGTACATTCTTAGAGCAATCACGCTAGCTTAAATGGTGCTAACAGGATACATCAGCTGGAAATCATCAGAAGTATCTGAAATGGGGGAACACCTTGGGCATCTTCCTTGAGCAAATTCAGGATTCCCTGCCTGGCCTTCCACTACCACAAACAGCAGCACCTATAGGTGCTCCTGGGCACCTAAAACAAAACTCCTTCAGCAGCTCCATGGGCCTCTTGCCCACAGTGGGTACTGTCTTCCCCTGTATGTAGCTGCTTTAGCTGGCAACCAGATGGTAGAGCACCTCTTTGGCTGGGCTTTTAAAATGGAGCAGTGAGTACCATTTTGTCTCATTCTTACTGCTTGCCAAAGCCATAGAAGTGCAATCACATCAGACTTCTTTTATTCTTGATCTCCCAGAAACCCTTTTATAGGCTACAACATGCCAGAGCAATCACACTGAAACTCCAACTGTTCAAGGACAAATATGATTGTCCTAACTACCTTAACCTTAACCATTTGCTGTACTGCCTACTATACAGTGTTTAGAAAGTTCTGTCCCAACTTGTATCATGAAGGAGAAAGAATGAGAACTTTTGTTTTAAAAAACTTAAAAACTTGGGGCGCCTGGGTGGCTCAGTCGTTAAGCGTCTGCCTTCGGCTCGGGTCATGATCCCAGGGTCCTGGGATCAAGCTCTGCATCAGGCTCCTTGCTCAGTGGGAGACCTGCTTCTCCCTCTCCCACTCCCCCTGCTTGTGTTCTCTCTCTCTCTCTCTCTCTCCATCAAAATAAATAGATAAAATGATTAAAAAATTTTTTTTAAAACTTTTTCATTAGTAAGTCCACCTCAGAGCTAGGGCAAATCATGGACCTGAAAACATTTCAATTCCTTTAGGTGAAGGAAAGAACCTGGTTGATGAACAGGTACCTTTACATGAGCACCAAAACAGTAAGTTTCTAAGATTTCTTACTTCATGTTTTTTTTGTTAGTTAAACCATGGGACCCTTTTAGGTTAAGGTTAATCTAATTAAGGCAGATTATAATTAATATAACTAAGTTTTTATATATAACAAAGATTTGATATGCCTTTAGCATATGGGTTGAACATAAGTAAAATAAAAATTTTCCAATTTAAATTGTTTATGGAGCAACTATGATAAAACAGGAGGATAATAAATAAGTATATGATAATATCCATATCTTTTAAAAAGTTACCAAATGAAATATATTCTGAAATTATTTTACACTGAATTGTCTTATTATATTAATTTTAAAGATATTAGGTTTTAAACAATTTTACTTATAAATATTATAATGTGCAAGAAGGTCTGGCTCCTTGGTACGCAGGCATGGTTGTGCAAGAGTATTCTGTTCTTTCTGCAAAGGATGCAAAGGTCTACAGATGCACAAGGGAAGGTTGGTAAAGTCATTTGTGTGACTTTAAAAAAGAAAAACATTTTGCTAAAAGATTGCTAAGCTAATCAGAAAGCCAATGTGGCTTCAAATAGACTTGCTGGCCTCTGAGGCCTGGGAAAGTTCTGGTCTTTCATCCCCCAAGACCAGTGGTCTGCAAATCTCAAGAAAATAAATTAGTTCTGTTACAGATCAAGGGCCTTAATTCAGTAAGCAAGGAGTGTGTTAATTTGCTAACACTTAGGTTAACCCTTAAGACTGAATGGAGTGCTGTTATAATTGTACCAAACAAAACATTCAAATGACAATATTTGTTCTAAAACTCTAGCCTTTTAAAAGAATCTTATCTAGCATACTATAAGACAGTATCTATAATACATTGCTTGATTCTATATCTTAATTTGAGTGTTATGAAAATTTTTCTCATAAGTAGGTGAGAAGTAGTGATTAAAACAAGATTGTATTGTGAAAATAAATAAATAAATAAATAAATAAATAAATAAATAAATAATTATAAAAGGAGGTTTTAATTAAAAAGTTAAATCAATTAGATTTGCCAGGTCAAAACAAGAATTTCAACCTGTGAAATAAGACTGTTGACTTCACAGAACTGAGCCAATCTATTTGCTGACTCCTCCTCCACCAGGAAGTGCTAGTGCTTACATATAGTTCTCAGACCCCAAGTTATGTACTATGCCTGTGATTCACATTTTAGTTTTTCATTAAGTACCAAGGATTTATTGACATGAGTTTTATATATCTTAATCTATGTCTTTATTAAAGCATGTAAACTCCTAAAAACTGTGCTTTGGAATCAAATTCAAACCAAATAGTTTTAAGCTAGCTATTTAACCAGGTACTTTAATGGATATAGACAAAACAAGGACAGAAGCAGATATGAGGCATTCATATTCTGCTTGAGGAATAAAAGTTTTTTCAAAAAATTATGACAGTGAGATAGGCATTTTACTAAATATAATTACCTGATTATCTGTTCTTGTGGCAGTAACTTTAATCAGATTTAAGTAAAGTTCTTAAATGACATAATTATCTCATAAGGCTGTTCTTACAAACTAATGTTGTAGAACTTTTCAAAACTCATGATAGCTTTGTAAACATAAAAATGACAGGGATAATCTACTACATCCCCTAACTAGGGTATATCCTCTGAGATACATCTTCCCGTAAAATCATTAAAAGTAGTGATGGATGATAGACAGTTTATACTCTGTGTAACACAGAGAATAAGAAAATTTTGTAGAGCTCTGTTTACCATTGTATTAATTATAAAGAACTCTTTTTCATTGTTTCTTTCCAACTGATAGCATAATATCTAATAGGCTTGTTAAAGTATACATAATTCTGAAAAGTGTGGCATTCCCCAAACTCCTCAGCCTCACTATTCCAGGAAATGATCACAAAAAAAAAAAAAAAAAAGATAGTGAGGAAACATCTCTTTGTAACTCACCCTGTTTACCCCCACTTTAAAATCAAACTTCTCCAGGGACAGGTGCATTTTCCTAGTTGGGCATGGCAGGCTTCTTGGACAGGCATCTTGGCTGAGGACATTATTCCCATGAAATTCCCATTTTCAAACTCGTTCTGGAAAAACTCTCCAGAAGTTCTCTTATTCCTTCACAATTCTCCTTTCGCCTCTTCCATTTCTTTGTGAGATGAACATGGATTAAAACATTGGGCTCATCAAAAGGAATGAGATCTTGCCATTTGCAATGACGTGGATGGAACTGGAGGGTGTTATGCTGAGCGAACTAAGTCAATCAGAGAAAGACATGTATCATATGACCTCACTGATATGAGGAATTCTTAATCTCAGGAAACAAACTGAGAGTTGCTGGAGTGGGGGGTGGGCTGGCTGGGTGATAAGACATTGGGGAGGGTATGTGCTATGGTGAGCGCTGTGAATTGTGCAAGACTGTTGAATCACAGATCTGTACCTCTGAAACAAATAATGCAATATATGTTAAAAAAAAAAAAAAAAAAGAAGGTAGTAGGAGGGGAAGAATGAAAGGGGGCAAATCGGAGGGGGAGACGAACCATGAGAGATGATGGACTCTGAAAAAACAAACTGAGGGTTCTAGAGGGGAGGGGGGTGGGGGGATGGGTTAGCCTGGTGATGGGTATTAAAGAGGGCACGTTCTGCATGGAGCACTGGGTGTTATGCACAAACAATGAATCATGGAACACTACATCAAAAACTAATGATGTAATGTATGGTGATTAATATCACACACAAAAAAATAACAAATAGAAAAAATAAATAAATAAATAAAATAAAACATTGGGCTCTGCATCATTGGCTGGGTGATCTTGAGCAAATTGCATAATTATTTCCTCCTCTAAAGAACAGGTTAAAGAGACTTATCTTTTAATATAATTTGTAAAGAATGTGGCACATGTATGGGCCACAGATTTGATTTGACCAAAGGGAGGAGTCAAATTATATAGTGAAAGAATAAACCCCAACAGGACAAGGTTTTTGCCATATATTTTTTGTTTGTCTTTTGAAAGCAGGAACAGATCTTCCTTTGCAAAAGGGAATCCCTGTTAACACAGTTAGGCAAACAAAGAATCTTGACATTGCTCATGACACTATTCTGTAGCCAAGAATATTATTGTGTGATTTTTAATCACAATCACAATCCATGGTTACATAGATAAGTGGTGGCAATTTCAATTCTCTTTATGACAAAATATCAGTTGACCACTACATAAACAGAGGCATTCATTATTAGTGGGGATTGAAGAAGGTGAGCAGAATAGTGTGGCTTATTCATTCCCAAGCATCCTCAAGAATAAAAGAAAGAAGCTAGGTTCAACAATGTTTTCACTTCCTTTACCTATACGGGACTAAAAATCAAGAACAAGAACCATTATTAAAAGAACCCCAAAATTTTCTGCATTTTTTTACAACTATACTGTGCCCACAATTTTTATCATACCTTCTCTGTTTTAATGCAATTATAAGTAATAAAACCCTTGAAACAGGAAAGTGCTCTGTGTAATTGTTTCAGAGAAAGCAAAAAAAGAAATGAACTGGTAAGACAGCATGCTACCTGATTGCTTACCTTGGATAGGAAAGACAAGAGAAAAAATAATAGGTAGTGCTATCCTTAGATAGGGAAGGTTATCCTAGTGTCTTCAACTGATATGGGGAATAAAGATCGGTTTGGGTTCACCTTGGAACTGAGGATGACCCTCAAGAAGAGAAAAAAGAAATTAAAGTAGAAATCCTGCCAAAAAGACTTTACAAAGGTAAGGAAAAGAAAAGAATAGGAAGAAGAGGATAAGGAAGAGCAGAAAGTGGAGAAAAAGTCAGAGCAAATGAGGGATAGATGGTTCTGCTCAGTTTGTAATTCTCTTCAGGGTTTTCTTCAGAGCAAGTTTGATATCTTTGTTCCTGAGACTATAAATTAAAGGGTTGAGCATGGGCACCACATTGGTGTAAAACACTGAGAAAATTTTCCCTTGGCCCACAGACCCAGCAGATGATGGTTTGACGTGAGTGAGCAATCCAAATCCATAGAACAGACCAACAGTTACTAGGTGGGAGCCACAGGTGCTGAAGGCTTTGAACCAACCCCGAGATGAGGAGATGTGAAGGATATTGGAAAGAATCTAAATATAAGAAATACAGATAATGAGGCTAGATACAATGACAACTGTGCCCACAATAACAGAAGTCACCAGCTCACTGGCATAGGTGCTGCTGCAGGAGAGCTGGAGGAGGGGGAAGATGTCACACATGTAATGGCTGATGATGTTGGAATCACAAAAGATCAGCCTAACCATGCACCCTGTGTGGACCATAGCACCAGCAAACCCCATCACGTATGAACCAGACATCAGAAGAGAACAGAACTGAGGGGACATGGTGACTGTGTACAGCAGGGGTTTACAGATGGCCACATAGCGATCATAGGCCATGGCTGTCAACACATAGCACTCAGAGTTGACAAAAAAGCAGAAGAAAAATAGGTGGGTCATGCATTCTGTAAAGGAGATGATGTTCTTCTCTGAAATAAAGCTTATCAGCATTTTGGGGGTGAAGACAAATGAATAACAGAGATCAATAAAGGACAGATTGAAGAGGAAAAAGTACATTGGGGTGTGAAGTTGAGAATTCAGGTAAATTAAATTAATTAAGCTCAAATTGCCCACCACAGTGACCCCATAGTTCACCAAAAACAGAAAAAACAGAGGTAGTTGGAGTTCAGGTTGGTCTGTTAATCCCATAAGGATAAACTCAGTCACAGAAGAGTCATTTTCCACAGCCATTCATTTCACAGGTGTGATCTGCAGGAACAGAGGTAGAAGGTGACATTAACAATGGACCCTCACTCTTTGTCTCCAAAGGAAGAGATGAATCTGCTGGTTTACAAGCTCAGGGTTGTCATGCAAGGAATCCAAGAAGCAAGACTTCTTCTGATTATTCCTAATGATTCCTCATTCTCCTTTACTTCCACTCATGTGGTTTGTCTCTGTGCAGAAAGAATACTGATAGACCCACAATGTCTCTGCACATCATTTCCTCCCTTCTCCCCAGTATCCATTCAGGTTTAGGGCTGACAAGAGCAATAAATTAATAAATTGGTGGTGTTCCCCACAACCCTTGATTTGTGCAGGTTGGAGTCTGAAAGGAAATTATGAAGACAAATGTCATTCAACCCTCATTTTCCTTTTCCTGGAAGCCTCACTGCTGCTGGACCTTAAGGCCACTTCTACTCTACAGTCCTGGGGGGGGGTCAAAGTTTCTGACAAGAAAGGAGGCAATATACATCAGCACAGCCCTCAGTCTTTGACATGCTAAAAGAGGTATTCTGGAGAACAGGCCGTGATCTCTGAGAATTTGCCCAGAAGTCCTCTTCACTTGAAAGAAGGAAGACAACCTTATAATGAGCTCCAAAACAATCAGTTGACTCAAATGGGAATCTATTCCATGACCTGTAGTTCTGGGAAAATTGATTAGAAGCACAGAAAACTATTCTCTCCCTCATTATTTCCTTCCAAGTTAAATGAGTCCATTGAGGGTAGAAATTATTGAGCCCATATTCATATCCTGTGTCGCAAGCCTAACACTGGATCCTTTGAGACTCAATGTTTTGCTCAGTTTATAATTTGACAATAAGAATTCCTAATCCCCAAAGCAGAGGAATGAGTGCCTCCCTTTGTCACTTCTTTCATCATCCTCTGGACTCTATGCACAGTCCTAAGAGGAAAGTCTAGGGCATAGTCACTTGCCATTTCTAGCACTTTCCTGAAGTCTCTGGGATTGCATTAGTAAAACATTAAATCATAGCTTTAGCACTGTCCATGCTTGTGGATTTCACTTCTATAAAGGGATGTTCTAGCAAAGTGGTTAAGAGAGTGGGAGTGTTGGGGCTGGGCTTGATGGGTGATAGGTATTAAGGAGGGCACTTGATATGATGGACTTAGGGTGTTGTATGCAAGTGATGAATCACTGAATTCTACTCCTGAAACCAATATTGCATTGTATGCTACTTAGCTAAAATTTAAATAAAAATTTGAAAAGAAAATATAATAAAAATAAATAAAAATTTTAAAAGAGAGAGAGAAAGAGTGGGAGTGGGCCCTCAAGTCAAATCTGGACTTTAAAATCCTTAATTGTGAGACTGAAGACAGTGATATAACTTTTCTGGCCCTTGTATGTACATTTTCATATCTACTTAATACCTATGTATAGATATAAAATGAGTTTAGTAAAGGAGCAATCTCATAGGATTGTTGTGGGGATTAAAGGAGTTAAATCACATAAAGTATCAGAAACATGCCTGACACATAAAAAGAGCCTGATAAGTGTTGGTATCCCTCCCCTATTCCCAATCCATATTCATTATATCAAGGTTTTTCAACCTTGGCACTATTTACATCTTGGACTAGATAATTCTTTATTGTGAAGCTGTCCTGTGTATCATAAGATAAAAGCATCCCTGGCCCTCTACCCATTAGATTCCAGTAGTATCCCCCACCACCAGGTATGACAATCAAAATGTTCTCCCTTGGGTGGCAAAATCACTCATTTTGAGAAATGCAGATCTATATGTAGATCTATATCTACATTTATATGGACGTCCATAAATGCCTCTCAGAAAGTTCTATCTTATGTGCCTCAAGCTCAAAGTGCCCAAAACTGAAATCAGCACTTTCTGATGATTCCCACTGCTCTTCCTCCAGGTCATCATTTTCCACATTATTTTTGCCATCATCCAGGCAACTAATCTACAAACTAAATTTAAGCAACTTCCTCTCATTGGCCATCTTCATCCAGTCTTCAATTCCCAGAGAATTCAACTCCTTGAAAGATTTGGCCTTCCCTCTTACACAGCTTCTATATTCTCTCTTCATCTCCAATTCAGATTACTCTAATAGTTTTCTACCCAGGACTCCTACTAAGATGAGAATTTGTAACTTTTCCACCCTGTACCATTATTGTGCAGATGTGCACACTCTCTTCTTGCTCTCTATTCCTAATCCCTACCGTTATATGGTTATAATAATAAATTAGGTGAGTTAATGTCATTTTTAATCCCTTTTTGTCATGTTAGTGAGTTTCAAGAAGAAATAGAGACATGTTGCCTACATTAGTCTTCCATCTTTAACCAGAGTCCTCCACTGTACTTCTAGGATGAAACCTAGGAGCACACTAAGTCCACAGGAACCTAGAGCCTGGAATTTTATGTTCCAGGTCTTGAGAGTTCTATTCTACTCAAAGTAGGTGGTGCATGAGGACTAAAACTCCATAAACAGACTCTATTTTAGAGATTTTCCTGACTCATTACATTTAATGAACAATTTTTTGAGCATTTAGACTGCAAAACAGAGTGAACACACACAAAATGAGGTACAGGGCTTGACCCTATGATTTCTCAGTATAACTAGAGTGATAACCAAAGAAACTGAGATTTGTACCACTATTAGTAATTGTTAGCCAGTCACAGTGCTAGATTCTCTATTCACCTTCCCTCCTGTCCCCCCACCCTCAATCAGGCAGGAGGGATTAATTCGTTGTTCCACAGTCAAAATAGCAACAGCCAGAACAAGATTCATATTTAAGCATCTATGAACCCAGAATTGATTTCTTTTACCACTACACTATGCAGAATTGTGTGGTATATGTGGGATATTTTATAGAGGGTACATTAAGAATCCTTCAAATTAAGTGAGAGAAATTCAAGCTGAATCTGTCTAGATAAGCCAGCCCATACCACAAATGTGTGTGAAACTGCTAAGCTGAGGATGTACATGACTTCTTGCACGGCTCTACCCCAGACCAAGTCATTCATGTGTGTGTCACTCTTCCCACTTTTTGTTCTGCTTAGTTCTACTCAGTTTTAATCTCAGATGGGTTCTCCCCATGTAGCAAAAGGAGAACCACCAAAATCCCTACATTTAATCTTACCAACTCAGTAACTCTAAGGAGAAAAGAAAAGTTAAAAAACTGTTATGGTAGAAAAGTCAAGTCAAATGTCTACTTCTGACTAATCACTGCCATTGAGGTTTGGAATGTGCTGATAGATAAGATGCCTCTTAAAGTGAGCAAATCAATCCATCAAAATCACATAAAATGTGCTACCTGTATCAGACAAGGTGCAGTCAGAAAAGCAAATGGCAAAATATGTGCTTCTTATAGAGTGTATTTAAAACAAAGAATTGGTTTATTCAGATATTGCAAGGGGGAAAGAGAAAAAAGTTGAAAAATATAAAGACTATTAAACTACAGAAAATAGCTACCACTCACAACTGGTAGAAAACATGGAAAGAGGAAGCATAACCAGATACTAGAATCTCAGAGGAGAAGCTCTATAGGATTGGTGCTTGGAGGACTGGAGGGTTTGAAAGTGCTTGGACGTCTGAAATAGAGGCTCTACTCAGTTCTGGGTTCAACATGGAGGGAGACCAATGAGGAGGCCCAACAAGTGCTTAAGCCTCTCAAGGGGCAGAGCCCATGCAATGAAGCAAGGGAGGACAGTACAGCTGCCAAGGGAGTGTTGTCCAGCTAATGACTACACATCTAAGGAGGTGCAGAAAGTTAAACACATTTCCATGTGCTTATTGGCCGTTTGCATGCCTTTCTTTGGGACATGTCTTTCAAATCATCTGCCCATTTATGAAATGGTCTTTTATTATTTAGGTATCTTTTAATTTTTAACTTGTTATATATTATGGTTACAATATCTTTATCAGATACAGGTATTGCAAATATTCTTCAAGTCTGTGGCTTGCCTATGAATTTTTTTTGGTAAACAGGTACTCTAATGTTAATGAAGTTTATTTTGTCTTTGGTTTTTTTTTTTCTTTTGAGTTTAGTGCTTTCTAGAATATGTGTAAGAAATCTATGTCTACACCAACATACTTTTTTATGTTTTCTTCTAGATTTATGTTTAAATTTTATGTGTGCAGTCTGATCCATTTAAAATTAATTGTTGTATATGGTGTGAGGGAGAGATCGCTTAATTGTTCTCTCAAGAACAGTATTTCCAGCATCAATTGCTTAAAATATTTTCCTATACCTATGGATTTACTTTCTTGCCTGGTCAAAAATCAAATGACTGTATAAGTAAGGATCTCTTTCTGGACCTTCGATGTTGTACCATAACTTATTTATCTATCTTTATAACAAAACCAAACTGTCTTCATTATCAGAGCCTAATACTAAGTGTTAAAATCAGTTAGCGTAAATCTTCTGTGTCATCTAGAGATCCCCAAGGAGCAGATGCCAAGAAATAATTAGACCTGCAAGACATTTATTATGGTAAATAGCTGTGAAGGGTAAAATGGGAAGAAGGAGTCATTGATAAAGGCCTTCAAATGGGTTGAAACTCTGACACCTAAGAAAGAAGAGAGAGAAGGAAGGACACAGTAGGAAAATCTGACTATAGGGCAGTTCTAAAAAGTCTCTGTTAGGATGACAAGAAGTACCTAAGCAAAAAATGCCTATCAGAAGACACCTTTGTTATGATGATATTGGCCAGCTCCTGTATGACCCATCATGTTAAGCCATTGGCTGGAGACATCTCAGAGTGAGCATGGACTCTGCCTGAACACAATGGTGAATCCAAAGGAGTATCACCTATAGACTATCATTCAACAATGCTCCCCCCAGCTGGTTCTCTTGAAGAGATGAGCAGCACCTCCCTATGACTGCCACAGTCCACTCCCAAAAACAAATTACACTCCAAAGTTCTTTCTGTTTTATTTATTATTATTTTATTTTATTAACTATTGTTTTAGCAATAAACATTACTGTTGTTGTTCAAGCAAGATAATCCAATTCAACAAGTACTTCTTGTCCTCCCAATATATCTGACATTCTAAATATACAAATGAGAAAAACATTGAGAAATACGAAAATTATAGGAAACAGTATTTACTTCAAATGCTTATTATCTTCTTGGTGAGACAAAGTGCTATGGTCAAATGTTGAAATCCTAACCCCCAAACATATTAGGATGAGGGGTCTTCGGAAGGTGCTTAGGTCCTGACAATGGAATTCTCATCAGTGTGATTTGCGCCTTATAAAAGAAGCTCCATATAGATCACTAGTGCTTTCCACCATGTGAGGATATAATGAGAGGTGTGTGACCTAAAAGAGTGCCCTCAGCCATTCGTACTGGCATCCTGATCTTGGACTTATAGGCTCCAGAACTGTGAGAAATAAATTTCTGTTGTTTATAAGCCACCAATTCTGTGGTATTTTGTTATAACAGCCCAAATGGACTAAGACACAGATTTAAGTAAGCTCACAAAATGTTGCTAGAAATAAAGTTGATTATCATTAATATATACGTTTCAGTATAAACTTCATTAAATAAATAAATAAATGTCTAACATGTTTCTCCCAATATGCATTATTTTCTTTTATGTCTAACATGTTTCTCCCAATATGCATTATTTTCTTTTAAGTGATAAATAACAGACTACAGTGAGAACTTCATGCTCTTTTTCAAAATATCTGATGCCATATTAGATAGTAATGAAGACAAGTCTTTTAATACATCAGTCATCCCCCATATTTGGATCCTGAGATACATATGTATTATTTCTTTAGTCATATACTATGTTAATATCTTTGGCAATAAAAGGTGGAGTCATATGTATTCACTTCAATATTAAATGAACTGGGCTGATTGAGGTTCTCAAAATCCCCAGGTGGTGTGTAATACAGATTTGGCCATTTTCAAAGGGAACAAGAAAGAACAGAATAATAAAAAGAAAAGTTGGTAAGAAAATAGAACAAAATGAAAAGATCAGAGGAATTTGATTATACTTTAAGCTATATACACAGTTTGTAATGAACACATCTCATTGAAGCCTGTTGCCTATACCAGCAACAATATGGAGAAGAATAAGAATGTTTCTATAGCATTTGCCACCTCTGTGTTTAGGTAAGCAAGCTGTAATTTCAACTTTCTGGCACTTAAGAAGCTTACCATATTTGTCCAGATTAGGAATATCCCAGACACAGAAACAGTATGAAAAAAAGTCTGTATATTTGTTCTTTTTGTAACCATGTTATTAGTTATTTAGTAAACTGGTATCAGGTACAGAAATATGGAAGCAAAAAATGAGACAAGGTAGGGAAATGATATAAGGGATAAATGATAAGTCTATTAAAACAGATAACACAATCTGCAGAAACAACATTGGTAATGATCACAACCTCTTCTTGAAAAACACTAATAAAAATTTTTTAAAATTGAGTTTCCTTACATTATAACTTGTAATTACAGCATGTTTCTCCTCCAGATTTTAAACATGGTTTCCTGCAGTGTAACTTTGATATCCTTGTTCCTCAAGCTGTAGATCAGGGGATTGAGCATGGGTACCACATTAGTATAGAAAACTGAAGAAATTTTTCCCAGGTCTATAGATTCAGGAGAATATTTAAGATACATGAATGCTGCTGACCCAAAAAAAAGAGAAAGAGCAATGATGTGAGAGCTACAGGTACTGAAGGCTTTTGATCTTCCTTGAGCGGATTTGATATGAAGAATGCTAGTGAGAATGAAGACATAAGAAATCAGGATGGTAAAACTGGGCACGGTGATATTAATTCCCACAACTATCAGAACTACTACCTCATTGACATGGGTGCTGGTGCAAGAGAGTTGGAGAAGAGGAAGAATGTCACACAAGTAATGGTTGATGATATTGACATTGCAGAAGGTTAGTCTAAGCATGCACCCTGTGTGGGCAGAGGCTCCAGCAAATCCCATTATATATGCAGCAACACTTAGCAAGGAACAGACCTGATGGGACATGGTGACCCTATACAGCAATGGATTACAGATGGCCACATAGCGGTCATAGGCCATTGAGGTCAACATGTAGCATTCCGAGATGACAAAAAAGAGAAAGAAAAACAGCTGAGTCATGCACCCGACATAGGAGATGATATTCTCCCTTGATACAAAGTTCATCAGCATCTTGGGGGTGAAAACAGAAGAGTAACAGAGATCAATGAAGGATAGGTTGAAGAGGAAGTAGTACATGGGGGTGTGGAGGTGAGAGTTGAGACCAATGAGAATGATCAAACCAAGGTTGCCCACCATGGTGACAATGTAGATCATCAGAAACAGGAAAAAGAGGGGTAGCTGGAGCTCTGGGCGGTCTGTTAATCCAGCAAGAAGAAATTCAGTCACTAAGGAGTCATTTCTAACCAATATTCTCCTCTTTGGAAATCTGTGAGAAGAGAAGAAAATCCCATTAATAGAAACCCCAGCTGTCTCCTTACACAGTCTCATTTATAAGACTCAGAGCAGCAGAAATCAAGTCTTTGTTTCACAGAGTCAGAATGGACTGCCACACATGCCCCTCAACATTAAAATCGCTCTTTCTTTTGTTGCATGAGCTGCATGTGACAAACAACTGCTCCTATCATTACTAGAAGATACAGGGATGGAGTAGCTGAGGATTAAGGCTACCTGTTGGTGAGCTTCAGTAGTGAGAGGGTGTCCCCTGCTCTCCCTCCCACTCATCTGATCCTTCACTTCCTAGTTCCTACTCATGTTTCCATTACCCTACCAGATACCTCAGTTCCCCTGTGATGGCCATCATGAAAGAGAGGATTCTTCTTGGCAGAGACCATATCACAACTGTGCTTCCTAGAAGAGAGTCTCTATGAGTCTATAATGTTTTCAGGTAACTTACTGCAAGAATCCATGAAGTCAATAATTTATAACAAGTATTGAGGAGAACCTTGGTAGCCTAAGATTTATAATTCATCATATACTCAGTTGTTTCTACACATTCTCCTTCTCTGTTCCATCCTAGCCAGACAGAGGATGAATAAAGGAAGGTGGATTTCTTTTCCTTGGTTTTGTAGGAGGGCATGAAAGAGAAAGATAATTAATGTGGACATTGATTAAATTAGTTGTTAAGTTTGTGAAAATGTATCAAGCTGCATGCTTGTAACACAAATTTTTTTATATGCATATTTCAATTAAAAATTTTATCTTAGGAAAGAGATAAATCTCTTCCTTTGATGTTATTATATTCTAGATGTGTCACTTGGTACTGCTATAGCTATGTTGCTGCCAGGCCAAAGATGAAGTCAACACAGAGAAGGTATGCTCAAAATAATGTAGGTGGTATAGTCAGAGCTCCATACTTTTGAATTTCTTGTTTTTCAATATAAATGTTTTTCCTCATTTTTCAAGAACAGAGTGAATAAGAGATAAATAGAAATTTGATTAACTCACTCTCCTTCCATTGAAAGAACTGTGCTGACCCTTTATGTGTGTTTCACCTCCACTGGAAGAAGAACTGGCTTTTGGGATATCAAAGCTGAGCAAATGTAGTCACAGAATCTTCTTCCTTTATTGGTAAAAGAGTCACATCACAGATCTCACAGTCTGAACATTCCAGGAGTCATTCTTGGTTGTAGATCAAACTTGTTGTTATAAATTTACTAAGAAAGTATGACGGGCAACTACACACTTGACACCTGAGCCACTGTGTCATAGAGCTCAAGGCATTTGCTTAAGGCTTATATTTTTTTAAAATCTGATTAGAAATCCAGGTACATGTAGATCTCCCTTAGGACCTTCCCATTATGATAAGCTCTGTAGGGAAGAAACTAGTGTCTCTGTTTATACCCTAATTGTGACAGTAAATGTTAATTTCCATCAGGGATTATACATTCCCTAGGGCATATGAGAAAGGATCCTATGCTGTCTCCTGTAAAGGTTCAAATAATTAATGTCATTGAAAATTAAGGAGGGCATGTGATGTGATGAGCACAGGGTGTTACACGCAACTGATGGACTGCTGAACACTACATCTGAAACTAATGATGTACTATATGTTGGCTAATTGAATTTAAATTAAGAAAAAATTTTTTTCTAATTATAATTCTAGGTAACATATTAGCTTTAAGGATTTTTCATAAAGATTTATGAACATTTCAGTGAAGTTTATTTATTTTGCCTTTTTAAAATATTTGAGTCCTTTTAAATATTCAGTGTGTGAGCAAATTATATAGACATAAACAAAAGGAACTTTTTAACTGATTTCAGATCTTATTATTTAATAAAAATCATTTAATATAAAAATGAGCCATTATTTCATGGAAATTTAATTACCTTGGGTTGTTCTGACTCAGTATGTCTTTGCTTTTAACATATTATATCAAATCTATAAGAAAAATCACTGTTAAGGAGCTTCCATTTCAAGAAAATATGACTTTAGAATTCCCAGTTATGTATTAATTTATGATCATGCTTGTGAGAAGGCATCTAATTTTTCTTTATTTTTAAATTATTATAGATTCACAGAAAACTGCAAAAATAATGTACACAGTTCCTTGAAATCAACCCAGCTTCCTACCGTAGTAACATCTTTAACAACTGTAGCATAATAGCAAAACCCGGAAATTGACATTGGTATAATAATGTTAACAGGATACAGAACTACAAACGTTTTCAGATTTCAGCAGTTTTACATATACTGTGTGTTTGTGTCATGTGTGTAGATCCATGTGATCTGACCACAAAGTGTGTGGTATGTGATCAAGATCATGATCATATGATTATGACCACAATCATGAAAGAGAACTGTCCCACTACCATACAGGAACTCCCTTCTTCTACCCCTTTTTAGTCACACCCAATTCCTCCCACCTTCCTCTGTGTCTTCTGGCAACCACTAACCTCTTCTCCCTCTCTACAGTGGAGTCATTTGAAAGACAACAAATGAGACTGCACCATGTATAACCGCTGAAATTGGTTTTGTTCACTAAGCATGATGCCCTTAAGTCCATCCCAGTTGTTGCATGCATCATTGCTCCATTTCTTTTACTATTGAGTTGTGCTGCATTTTTTTACAACTCACATTTATTCAACCTTCTGTAGTAATTTAAAAATAATGAGGTTGTTGTTTAATACAAAACTAGATCTGTTTTATTTATGGAAAATGTTTCAGGGGCAGGGGCCGAAAGATCACAGTTGAGACTTGTTCTTCTTGGAATTTTCTCTTTTTTTATCAATTTTATTGTGTTATAATTCGAATACAATAAAATGCCTCCACTTTAAAAGTACAGTTTTTCAATGACTTTCAAAAAATAATACATTCATGTAACTGCCACCATAATCAAGATCTAGAGCATTTCCATCACCCTCAAAAGTTCTTTCATACTCTTTTGAAATCCATCTCCTGTCCTTTTTTAATCATGACAGAATGTTGAAATTTGTCAAATGCTTTTTCTGCATCTATTGAGATGATCATATGATTTTTATCTTTCATTCTATTAATCTGGGGTATCACATTTATTGACTGGTATATGTTGAACCATCCTTGCATTCCATGGATAAATCCCACTTGATAATAGTGTATGATCCTCTTAATGTGCTACTGAATATAGTTTACTAGAATTTTGTTTGGAGATTTTACATCAATATTCATTAGAGATAGCGGCCTGTAGTTTTCTTTTCTTATAATGTCCTTGCCTGGCATTGATGTGAGGGTAATTCTGGCCTTGTACAATGAGTTTGAGAGTGGTCCCTCCCTACAATTTTTGGAAGAGTTTAATGTTTGGCATAAATTCTTCTTTAAATGTTTGGTAAAACTCCCTAGTGAAACCACCAGGTCCTGAGCTCTTCCTTCTTAGGGGGTTTTTGATTATTGATTCAATGTCCTTAGTTATTGGTCTGTTCAGATTTTCTATTTCTTTTTTTTTTTTTTAGATTTTATTTATTTATTTGACAGAGAGAGACACAGCGAGAGAGGGAACACAAGCAGGGGGAGTGGGAGAGGGAGGAGCAGGCTTCCCGCTGAGCAGAGAGCCCGATGCGGGGCTCGATCCCAGGACCCTGGGATCATGACCTGAGCCGAAGGCAGACACTTAACGACTGAGCCACCCAGGTGACCCTAGATTTTCTATTTCTTCATGAATCAGTCTTGTAGGCTGTTTGTTTCTAAAAACATATCCATTTCTTCTAGGTTAGCCAATTTGCATATAATTGTTCATAGTCTCTTATGATCCTTTGTATTACTGCAGAATCAGTTGTAACGTCTCCTATGCATCATATCATCATCATGATGTCATGATCTTCTTTATCTCTTGTTACAGCTATTGAGTTAAAGTCTAGTTCATCTGATGAAGAATAGATAACCCTACTGTTTTTTGGTTTCAACTTGCATGGAATATCTTTTTCCATCCCCTCATTATTGTCTATGTGTCCTTAAAGCTGAAGTAAGACTCTTGTAGGCAAAATATAGTTAAGTCTTGTTTTTCATTTGTTTGTTTACCTATTCAGCTACTCTATGCCTTTTGACTGGAAAATTTAAACCATTTACATTTTAAGTAATTATTGATAGGCAGGGACTTATTAGTGCCGTCTTAATTATTTTCTGGCTGTTTGTAGTTCCCTTGTTCCTCTCTTCCTCTCTTGCTGTCTTCCTTTGTGACTTGACGACTTTCTGTAATCGTATGCTTCAATTCCCTTCTCTTTATCCTTTTGTATCCACTGTCAGCTTCTATTTTGTGGTTACTATCAGACTTACATAAAATATCTTATAGACATTACAGTCTATTTTAAGGTGACAACAACTTCAATCACATACAAAAATTCCTCTTCTTTTACTCCCTTCTCATATTTTGTTTTGGATGTCACAATTTATCTTTTTATATTGTATATCCTTTAACAAATTATTGTAGCTATAGTTATTTTTAATACTTGTGTCTTTTAACCTTTACTAGAGTTAAGTAGTTAACCACCATGTTATAGTACTAGAGTATTCTGAATTTGACTAAATATATTTATATTTGCCAGTGTGTTGTATATTTTCTAATGTTTTCATGTTATTAGTTAGTGTCTTTTTGTTTCAGCTCAGCGCACTTCTTTCAGCATCTCTTATAAAGCAGGCTAGTGGTAATGAATTACCTCAGTTTTTGTTTGTTGGAAAAGTCTTTATCTCACCTTTATTTCTGAAAGATAACATTACTAGGTAAAGCATTCTTGGTTGACAGTTTTTTCTTTCAGTATTTTGAGTGTATCATCCTGCATTTCAAGGTTTCTCCAGAGAAATCTGCTGATAGCCTTATGGGGGTTTCCCGGTATATGAGGGTTATTTTTCCTCTGGCTGCTTTGAAAATTCTTTCCATTATCTTTGATTTTAAACAGCTTAATTATAGTATGTCTTGAAGAAGATCACTTTGGGTGGAAATATTGGGGTGAACTATTAATTTTATGAAGTTAGGAGTCCAAATCTCTCCCCAGATTTAGGAACTTCTCAGCCATTATTCCTTTAACCAAGCTTTCTGCTCTTTCTGGAACTCCAATAATGTCTAGTAGTTTCTCTTAATGGTATCCCATAGGCCATGTGGGCTTTCTTTATCCCTTTTTATTATTTTCCTGTGTTCTCACTGCATAATTTTAAATGTCCTGTCAAAGATCATTCTTCTGCTTGATCCAGTCTGATACTGATATTCTTTCCTGCATTTGTCATTTCATTCATTGTATTCTTCAGCTCCAGAATTTCTGTTTGCTTCTTTTTTTTTTTTTTTTTTAAGATTTATTTATTTATTTATTTGAGAGAGAATGAGAGACAGAGAGCATGAGAGGGAGGAGGGTCAGAGGGAGAAGCAGACTCCCCACTGAGCAGGGAGCCCGATGCGGGACTCGATCCCGGGACTCCAGGATCATGACCTGAGCCGAAGGCAGTCGCCTAACCAACTGAGCCACCCAGGCACCCCGTGTTTGCTTCTTTTTGATGGTTTCTATCTCTACGTTAAACTTCTCATTTTGTTTGTGTATTGTCTTCATGGTTCACTGAATTGTCTTTATGTGTTTTCTTGTAGCTTACTGTGCTTCCTTAAAATAGCTATTCTGAATTCTTTAAGACAAATCACAGATCTCCATTTCTTTGGGATCTATTTCTAGGAAATTACTGTGTTCCTTTGGTGGTGTCAGGTTACATTGATTTTTCATATTCCTTGAAGACTGCTGTTATCTTCATATATGAAGAAGCAGTTACCTCCAGTATTTCTGACTTGCTTTAGCAGAGAATTACCTTCTGTCACCCCTGCTAGTGATTCTGAGGCTTTCTCAGACCTTTTCTATGGTTATTCCTGCTCTAAACTTCTTATTTCATCTTATGACAGAATTCTTAAACTTGTATGCCTTTCCTCCATCCTGCAAAGTCAGGTGAGCTGCTGAGAGCCTCCTTTTTCCTTTCCCTAGGGTGGGACTGAACGCTCAAGTGTGTGATTTTTCCCCAGCCTGCAGAGTCGGGCCACCTTTCTGCATGTGCTTACTAGCCATCTGCAAAGGCTTTCTGTCACTGGAAGCACATAATGGAAAACCATCTACAGGATGGGGTTATGTGTAGGTAAGGTGCACAGAGGCAGGGAGTGCTCATGACTACTTGAGGACAACCCCAGTGGCACAATAACAAGCTTCCCAATGGAGTCCATGGTATAATTAGTAGGATCCACATCCCTTTGATGCCCTCCAACAATCCTATCTGCTACCTTCCCAGACACACCCACCCTCAGTCACACAATATACCTCAGCAATCTGAATGGGATGAGAAGTGGATCTCTTTGGCAGTGTCTCCCATAGATGAGGAAACCAGACCTTCATTCACATGCTCTTACTTTTCCCAGTGGAAGGAATCACAAGTCACAGGTTATAAGAACACCTCCTTTGGCAATGAGCTATGCTGCCTTGGGAGAGGCAGGACATAGGTAAAGTGAAACTGTTCCTCTTACCCTCTTCAGTGCATCCAATCTTGGATTTTTTTGCTCCGACAGTGTGCTGGTACTTCTGGGCTAAGCTTCTGGACTTCCACAAAGGCTCTCTCATCTGTGGGTGATTGTCGAAATTGGTACTCTTTGTGGGGAAAACAGTAAAAAAT
The DNA here is from genome assembly GCF_004348235.1 of Phoca vitulina. Taxonomy (NCBI): domain Eukaryota; kingdom Metazoa; phylum Chordata; class Mammalia; order Carnivora; family Phocidae; genus Phoca; species Phoca vitulina. The sequence continues at coordinate 215,007 of NW_022589737.1, forward strand.
TGTTATTACACCATGATGTAATACATTGTTCCTCTTATGATCTTATTACATTATTCATCTTGGAATTTTCTTTAAGCCAACCTAAGTCAAGACTCTCATTCTTCCTCCTCCAAGAATAAAGACTGGGACACCCAGAATTTGGTTGGTCTTATAATCAATAACAAGGAGAACACAAGGTATGTCCTACCATTACTCTTTCTGAAAGTGCACATCATTATTTGTGTGTGTGTGTGTGTGTTGTGTTTTGTTGTTAACACCAAAATGTAAAGAATCACATTTTAAGAGATGTCTTATTTAACAAGATGTGAGAGGATGCAGACAGAAGCTCCAAGGGCTCTGGCTGGACTCCCAAACCCTGGCCTCTGCATGGACAGAATGCTCCACTTCCTGCAAAGGTTCTCCCTTAATAACAGGCCTAGAACAGCCTGCTCAGAACAGCAACACACCAGGCTGCACAAAAACAAACATGACTTTTTCCACCCCAAAAAAAGTCCCTGCTGTCACCCCTACCTAAGAGTGGCTTTGGTAACAGACAATAAGCTGTCAGGGAGTGAAAGTGTCCCCCAAACACCACCATCCTCCCTTCTCCAGCTTCTCAGAACTGCTGCCTTTGCTGAATGGCCTTGTTTCTTAAATCCTTTTGCTCTTGTAATTTCTTACACTTTAAAAAAACAAAAACACAACTATTGGAAAAGAAATAGCAGAAACACTAATTTCACAGTGCTAGAAACTACAGTGGGGGACTTTCTAAGCATTTAATGCCAAAATGTCTCATTCGAAATCAAAGTTACTCTCTGGAGGTGAAGAAGATACAAGAAAAGTGAGAAAAGAAACTTGGGACAGATTTTGCAGGTTTGTGACAAAGAGGAAAAGACCAACAACATGGTGAAGTTGGGGTCTGTTGGGTACCTGCAGGGCAAGGACTACTCCCATCTCATAGTGTGCCAGGACCCGGTGGAGCAGTGGGCTGGGGCTCAGGCACCACCATCCTCTGTCCCTTGCCCTCACCTGTTCAAGAAGAAGCAGTCCTCATCCAACCCCTTTCCCAGCATAGCTGGCGATAGGCCTGTGAATGTGTGTCTGTCAGAGGATGCCGGGGATCCTTCATGAAGCTGGGGTATCATCATCTACCCGGATTGAGTTTTATTGTGCTGCAAAGCCTAATGCTCTCACTCCTCACCAGGTGCTAGCTGGAGCCTTGCTGGTAGAGTGAGCCAGATCTGCTTCAGTTGGCATTGACAGGGCAGCCTCTCAGGGATCCTCTGTATCCTGCCCCTTGCCTGCCCTGGCCCTACTGCACTTGCTGAGCAAGGCACCCTTTGGGTCTGGCTCCACCCCTCCCTCAGAAACTGCCTGCAACCAGCTCTTGCTTCCCCACAGCAAAAGGATAGGCCACCAAGGAAGGTGCTAGGAGAGCAAACCAAAAAAATGAGAATCAAGCAGGGCAAGTGAGACCTCACCAATTTGAGATGGAGATGGGAGAGAAAAGGCCCTGAGAAGGACCTGTGCAAGGTGGGAGGTCCTGAGAGAGAGGATGAGGTGCCAGAATAGTACAGAGGCAGCAGAGTAAAGATGCAAAGCAGAAGGCTGTGAACAGAGGGGAACCCTGAGAACACAGAAGCCCCAAAACACAAAGCCCTGAGAGAATGGGGGCCTGAAGCACAAAAAGATGCCCCCCCCCCCCGAAAGATGGAGGACTGAGGCATGAAGGGATGGCTCCCTGATTTGAATGAAGGGCTAAAAGGGTGGAGGCAGATGCATAAAGAGGTAGCTGAGGGCCCAGAGACAGGTGCTAAAAAAGGATGGAAGTGGGGGAAGGGGGTGTAAAGCATGGGGCATTGAGGAGCTGGGGCCTCAAGGATAGAAAGGCAGAGGGGCAAGAGACAGAGCATCCACAGTGAGTCCCAAGTGGAGCCGAGCTCTGCCTGTGCTCAGTTGGGTTCCAAATTACTGTGGCAGGAGGCCACGTGCTCTGGCTCATTGGTAGCAGGGATGCGGGCACCCCCGCCTGAACTGGTGGGCCAGAAGACTTACTTCTTGCCTTTGAACGTACCCAGGATCTTGGGCGTGAACGTTCCTGCCTTGCTTTCCCTGGTGTCTTCTGCCGGGGCCTCTCCCCTGCTCGGGGCCACCCAACTGCTCCTTTACCCAGAAGACCTCCAAGTGGCGGCAGACGCTTCCTGCGCATGCTCTCCACGCAGTGCTTCAGCCTGCCTCCCTCCTCCGCGCCGCAGGTGGGCAGTGTGAGCAGCTCAGCGGGCCCTGTGTCCCCAGGCTGACTGAGCGGAAGATGGCCGAACATTTGTCCTGTCGGATGTGTCAGGGGCCAGGCTGCACGCAGCTGGTGGGCGGCCTAGCTCAGGGCTGCCGTGGGCCGGGGCAGGGACTCCATGGTGCTTCTGGCCGTGGGCACTAGTACTTTCCAGAATGGCTTTCGAGTCATCTCCCAGGTTGCTGTGGTACAAGGCACTGGCCTTGACGGAGGCCGCACGTGCCCAACCGGACCCGCTCCTCTCGCAGCCTCCACGCTGTCACCTGGGCCCATGAAGGCCGCTGGGGCTCTTGGGCTGCCGGTTCTCCAGCGCCGTCAGGTCACGGCCCTCGTCCTCTGCGTGCCCTTCACCCTTGGGGCTCAGCATCTGCAGAAGCTCAGGAGCCCTCGCACAGGACCTGCATGGGGTCGCCAGCCGCCTCCTCCGACAGCCGGGTCTTCGGAGACTCCCCGGGGGAAGGTAAGGGTGAGGCTGCCCCTGCGCTGCGGCACAGGGGGCACCCAGAGCTCCGGCTCCCGCGCCCCGGGTAGGCTTTGGTGAGGCTCCCTTTGGCTCCAAGCGCAGGTGGAGCCGCCCAGCGCGCAGAGAGGAAGCGGGGTGGGGCGGGGCGCGGGCCCGGCGAGCAGCTTGCCCTGGGGGCAACATCATCTTTATTAATCATAAGCAGGTCAGCCAGGAAAAGGCTTTGAGTATGACAAAATTTCTGTTAAAACTTATTATTAATCAATCCCGGTATCCGGAATGCATGTAACAGAGTGTCAGAGTCGCAAATACACTCTTGTGAAAAACAAATTTAGCAATTAAAGTACAATGTTTTACACATTTCTTTTTACCTTAAACTTACGATATCTAGTCAAATAAGTAAATAAATGGTAGCTAATGGAGCCATGTTTCCCATTGTCACAGAAATAAGATACAAATAGGCAAAAGAGGAAGGCTATAATGAACCTTGTGTTGCTAGCTTAGACTTGGAGATAACAGTATTAATTCATGTTTCTATTACATAATAAGATAGATGAATATAGAAATAATTAGATATGGAGATACACACAAGAGTTTGAATACACAACATATTTCCCACCCCTTTCCACTGAGAGTGTTACCAAAATCCAAGTTCAGCTGCCTGTCACTCAAAAAGCCAATACACAAGAGTTTTGATTGGAAAGGAATATGAGCTTTATTCAGGAGGCCAGCCACTTGGGTAGAAGGGGGGTCTTGTCCGAAGGCCAACTCCGAGGTTCCTGCCTGGCCCGGTGGTTTTTAAAGGAGTTTAGGGCAGTTAATAAAGGGAGTACAGTGGTCCCTAACATTTTTTGGTTACGTGCTCTTGATTATGGCAGTTGTGCAAGGGGGTCTGGTTTCTGTTTCCTGACATGCAGAGGTAGAAAGGTTAATCAATCATGCCTGGTAAGGGTGCTTCCTAAAGCTTAAAGACTACTAGGTTGGCGGGAGGGGCTGAGGCAGCTTCAAGAGGACCTAGAAACAGTGATATCCTAGTATCACTGAACACATCCAGCACCCAGATCTTATTTCTGAATAGTGTTCTCTGGTAATAAGAACTAGGGTTCCTTGGAGAAATGATTCATTTTAGAGTTGGACCAAGGAACTTTCAGAATGATTCTGAAACATCTTATAGTGTCAGAGAGTAAAAAATTGATTTTTTAAAAGAAGATGGAGTCATGGTCAAAAATTCATAGGATTTAACCTGGGAGCTCTTAAGAACCAAAGCTGGAATTATTTGGAAAACAAAATAAATAATGATGCTATTGGATTATAACCCAAAGAATAAAGTAAATATACAAGAATCCATATGAATTTCAAATATATATATCTAGATAACTCCTCTCCAGGAAGTAGAACTTAATTCCTCTCTCCTGGACATAGTGACTTACTTCTAAAGAATTGAGTAGGAAAAGGGAAAAACAGTAAATTTACAATGGAGAAAACTGTTCCCTGTCTTGCTGTGTCTCTCTCTGTGAAATAAATAAATAAAATCTTAAAAAAAAAAAAAAAAGGTATGCGTTGAAGGTGACAGCTACAAGAAGGATCTTAGGTCCAAGTTTTTATGTTTAGGAAGCTGTCTATGATTTAGAAACCATGTCTTGGACTGCCAATGAGTGAAATAGAAACTTACTGTATTTTAATTATGTATATTTGATTTTGAACACTTAAAGTTTTTATAAGTATTGAAAGATGATTTAAACAACTGGGGGAGAATGTTGAGATTAATTGTAAGAACATAGAAAGTTGAACCAACAAAAAATCCAGACCATTGTTTACTGTAGAGAGAACAAGGATTAAAAAAAAAGAACAAGGATTGTAAAGGAAAAGTAATCAGTGTATTTTACTACTTAGATATGCAGAGCATAGGGGCACCTGGGTGGCTCATTTGTTAAGCATCTGCCTTCAGCTCAGGTCATGAACTCAGGTCCTGGGATAGGGATGGAGCCTGGCATGGGCTCCCTGCTCAGCGGGGAGTCTGCTTCTCCCTCTCCCTCAGCACTCCCCCACCCCCCACCCCCGCTCTTGTGGGCGCTCGAGCACTCTCTCAAGTAAATAAATAAAATATTTTTTTTAAAAAAGGTATGCAGAACATGTACATCTTTATAAATCATGTAAACACTGAATATTGATCTAACTTAAAAAACTCTATTGGGAGGATGAAAACACTGGGAAGTATATTTGTGATGGTGGAAGGTGAAAACTGGCTAAATTTCATTTCCCAAACTTAAAGTCAATTGACAAGGCCAATACTGACAAATTGAGAAGCAAATGCATGTTATTTAGAAATATGAAATTAAAGATGGGAGGGAGGGGCAGAAAGGGCAAGGGAGAAAGAAGGAAGAAATGTGTTCATAGCAGCATGGATAAAAATGAGTAAGATTGAATCCTTGCCCTCTGGGAGTGTACGGTCTAAGTGTAATGAAGATACACAGGTAAGTTTGTTGTGTCTAAGTGGGAACGTGCACAAGATGCCTCAGCAGCATACAGAGAAGGCACTTCAGGTGCCGAGAGTGGGGACAGGGGAAGAGATCAGAAGAGATGTTCCATCAGAAATGAGGACAGGACTGTGTCTTGGAGAATGAGTATGTGGTATCCAAGTGAGAAGAAGGGAGAAGGCATTCCAGGCAGATGAAACAACATGGAGCCAAGAAATCATCAGAATGTATGAGAGGAATTCAGACTCTTCAGTATTACTGGAGAGTACAATTCAAGGAGTGGAGACATGGGGGATAAAGCTGTGGATGCAGTTAGGAAGCAAACTCTAGAGAGCTTTCTTTGACAGTCTGGGGGGTTTGCACTTCTGTTGGGAGAGAAGAGGAAGGGATTTAAGCAAGGAAATGTTGCAATCTCTATAGGTAATTCTATACAAAATGTGTGAATAGATTTCCAGAGAAGATAGTGGTGAACAGCAGAATTCTAAAACATGACTCCACAATGACTTTTTCCCTTGTATAATCCTCTCTCCTTTGAGTGTGAGGGGAACCTATAAATTTAATGAGATATCACTCTAGTAACTGTGCTATGTTATATGGCATAGCTGACCTTAAATTAGGGAGATTATCAGGGCAGGCCTAACCCAATCACACAAACATTTTAAAGGCAGAGAGTTTTTCTCAAGCTAGTGGCAGAAAGGGAAGTCAGAGTCAAAGCACAAGAAGGATTCATGTGTTACTGCTGGATTGAAGACAAGGGGGCTATACAAAGAATACAGGCAGCGTCTAGAAGCTGAGAGTGACCCCTAGTGGTTAGCCAGCCAGGGAATGGAGACTTCAAGGAACCAAATTCTGCCAACAACCTGAATGAGCTTAGTCTCCAGAAAGGAATGCAGTCCTGCCCACACCCAGATTTCAGCCTGGGCAGAGAATCCAGCATGACATTCTGTACTAGACTTCTAACCTATAGAACTATGACTAATAAATGGGTGTTATTTCAAGCTACTAAGCTTACAGTAATTTATTACACAATAATAAAAAGCTAAAATAATGGGTGATGGTAGGATCCCAAGTTAAGAAACCTTTAAAATATTCCAAACTTGAGGCAAGAGAGCTTTATCAAAGGCAGTATAGTGAAGAGGAAGGGTAAAAAACCAGGGACTTTAAGGAGATAGAATTATGTAAACTTCGAAGATCAGATGCTAATGGTTAATGGGAAGGAGGAGCCCAGAATGACAACCCATTTCTAGATTAGCTCACTAGATTAATGATGGTGCCATTAACTTAGAAAAGGATAGCAAGAAGAGAAACAGTTCTGGGACCACAAGGAAATGCTGAATTTAATTTAGTGGGGATGTCTAGTAAACAGTTGGGTACAGAATTAGAAACTTGGGGAAGAGATCCATGTATAGATATAGATAAGGATAAAGAGGAAGGAAACCTAATACTTACTTAACGCTTACCATATACCAAGCACTGTGCTAAATGTGCTAGAGATTATGAGGCATTTGATCCTCAAAGCAATCTAAAAAAGTAGGAACTATTATTAAACTTATAATGTAGATGAGGTAAAATAAGCTCAGAGTGATTAAGTAATTTGTCCAAGATAACACACATTGTAAGTGGAGGAATTTGAATTCAAGTTTGATTAATTTGACTCCAGAACTCGTTCTTTTTTTTTTAAGATTTTATTTATTAATTTGAGAGAAAGAACGAGCTGGGGGAAGAGCAGAGAGAGTGGGAGAGGGAGAGAGAGAATCTCTCAAGCAGACTGCACTGAGCACAGAGCCCGATGTGGGGCTCAATCTCACAACCCTGAGATCAAGACGAGCCGAAACCAAGAGTCAGGTGCTCAACCAACTGAGTCACCCAGGTACCCCCCAGAGTTCATTCTTTTAATATTTCTCTATTTTTCTATAGATATGAAATACACCAAAAGATGGATAGTATAAAGTTATGACATAATTCTATACCAATCACAGAACAATGAAAAAAAAGTATTGGGAATGGTAATGGCTCTGCCCCTGAATACTCCTCTTTTATAATTGAGCATGAGCTCTAGGATAACTAGGAACACAAATGAAGCTACTCCCTCTCTGCACAGAAGACCCAAAGTTTTTAATGTGAACTGATGCTTGGAGAACATTGAGTACCAAGGGAACCAATGTTAACTTACTGGCAAAGGATGTAAACATAAGCTCAGTAATTTCTTCCCTTGGGAGCCTGATCAAACTGTGATGCTAAATGAGCCTTGTTTCAAGATTCTGAACAAGTTGCTGAGATCCACAGAGAATAAGATAAATTCACAATATTAGCCGGCTGATGATTTGGAGACATAAAGTTGATGCATTTGCCTTGCCCTGAAGACATTTTATGCAAATCCACAAACAGAAGGGATATTGGCTTCTCCATATTCAGAGTGGTTGTCTCCTTCAGGACAGTGAAAGGAAAAGAACACTTAGGAGTCTGGCCCTAGTGAGGTCTCCAGGCAAAAGAAAGTTGGGCAACTGAGTCCTTGTGTTCTGATGTTTTCATTCCCGCGGCTACAGCAGCGGAGAGTTGTAGGGAGGCCATTTGTCCTTCCTAAAAAATTCATTGTGATTTTGAGGTAAGATTGGATAAAGGGAATGGGCAGGAGAAGTTCACGACAACAGGGGAATTCAAATTTCTCCAGTTACTACATGTGTGATCTTGGAAAAGTTACTTAATCTCTCCGAGCCTTTTTACCTCTTAGCACTTTCACTAAGCTGGGTACTGAGTTTCTGAAAGGTAAAAGGGAGAGAGAGTGGGTTGAGCAGTGGGTATCACAGTGACTTTACTGTCTTGGAGGTTCGGGGATTTTCATAGGAAGTGGTCCCAAGTACAACTATTGGCTCCTCTGTTCTCTATCTGTATGACCTTGACCAGCCTATTCATCTCTTCAAGATAATTGCTTCATCTCTCACATGTAATCGTCACTTTTGGTGTCCATGCTAAAAAATTTCATCCTGGATTGTGTCAGCCCAGGGAAGGTGAGGAGTTACAGTTGAGATCTGAAAACATGGAAGAAAAGGACAAGCAAGAGTAGGAAGTTAAAGATGAAGAGTCCTTGCCCTGGCTCTTCTTTCAGGGCTCTGTCCCAACAGCCACACTCGAGCCCCCACAGAACAAGGCCTTACTCTAGAAGCAAAGGGTCTGAGTCCCTTCCTGATGTGACACTTCTCTCATTTCCTCACAGATCACAGCCCTGCAGATAGTGACTATGGAAAATGACTCTTCAGTGATGGAGTTCATCCTGGTAGGACTTACAGATCAATCTCAGCTCCAGTTACCCCTTTTCTTTCTCTTCTTACTGAACTGTGTGGTCACTGTGGTAGGGAATTTGAGCTTAATTAATCTAATTTGTCTGAATTCTCATTTGCACACTCCCATGTACTTTTTCATCTTCAACTTATCCTTCATAGATCTCTGCCACTCTTTGGTAATTACGCCTAAAATGCTGATGAACTTTGTGTCAGAAAAAAATATCATCTCCTTTACAGAATGCATGACTCAGCTGTTTTTTTTCTGTTTCTTTGTCCATTCTGAGAGCTATGTGTTGACAGCCATGGCCTATGATCGCTATGTGGCCATCTGTAAACCCCTGCTGTACACAGTCACCTTGTCCCCTCAGGTCTGTTCTCTGCTGATGTGTGGTTCTTATGTGATGGCATTTGCTGGTGCCATGGTCCACACAGGGGACATGGTCAGATTGTCCTTTTGTGATTCCAACATCATCAGCCATTACATGTGTGACATCTTCCCCCTCCTCCAGCTCTCCTGCAGCAGCACCTATGCCAGTGAGCTGGTGACTTCCGTTATTGTGGGCACAATTGCCATAATATCCAGCTTCATTATTTTCATTTCTTATGCTTTGATCCTGTCCAGTGTCCTCCACGTCTCATCAGCTCAGGGTTGGTCCAAAGCCTTCAGCACCTGTGGCTCCCACATAGTAACTGTTGGCCTATTCTATGGATCTGGGTTGTTCACACATCTCAAGACCTCTCCTGCTGGTTCTATGGGCCAGGGGAAGTTCTTCTCAGTATTTTACACCAATGTAGTACCCATGTTGAACCCTCTCATCTATAGTCTAAGGAACAAGGATGTCAAGTGTGCTCTGGAAAAAACCCTGAAGAGAATTGCACATTAAGCAGAACCAATGTTGCTGGGTTGTTGGGGTGTGTATATGGTATGTGTGTGTGTGTGTGTGTGTGTGCGCATGTCCCCATAATTTTCTTCAGAGCAAGGTTTTTGCTTTAAATACTTATTTCTCTGTAAGCCTGTCAATTAGGCATGCAGACCTTATTAAATCTCATGATTATTCTCAGCCCCATACTGAACTGAGCTTTATTCCTAACAGCATGCTCCAGAGACTCAGCCCAATTCCTACTTCTTTTTTTTTATTTAAATTCAAATAGCCAACATATAGTACATCATTAGTTTTTGATATAGTGTTCAACAATTCATTAGTTGCGTATAACACCCAGTGCTCATCACATCACGTGCCCTCCTTAATGTCCATCACCCAGTTACCCCATCCCCCACCCACCTCCCTTTCCACAACCCTCAGTTTGTTTCCTAGAGTCAAGAATGTCTCATGGTTTGTCTCCCTCTCTGATTTCTGGGCTCTTTTCATAATTTGGTTATTGTTGATAATGCTGCTATAAACATCAGGGTGCATGAGCCCCTTGGAATCAGTATTTTTGTATCTTTTGGGTAAATACCTAGTAGTGCAATTGCTGGGTAATAGGAAAGTTCTATTTTCAACTTTCTGAGGAACCTCCGTACTGTTTTCCAGAGTGGCTGCAACAGTTTGAATTCCCACCAACAGTGTAAGAGGGTTCCCCTTCCTCTGCATCCTCGCCAACATCTCATGTTTCCTGTGTTGTTCATTTTAGCCATTCTGACTAGTGTAAGGTGATATCTCATTGTAGTTTTGATTTAATACTGTTCCTTTTCAATGGAGGGAAATTTTTTGTATTACCCAGTCTTTCTCAGATATCATCAGGATTACAGTTATAATCAGCAAAAGAAAACCACCAGATGATTGATTTCATTTTGAAAGAAATGATAATGGATGTTTGCCCTATGGAGTTTGTGGTGGGATTTACCCTGACTCCCAGAGTCTCTTCATAATCATCGAAGAGGAAGAATAAAACTCTTAGCTAAGATCACCAAGAATACCTTCCTGGAAGAAAATTTTGATCTTCTAGCCTCTGTTTCTGAAACTTTCTTTCCTAAGTAGGGTAGACAAAGTTGGAGGTCAAGACAAAATCTCAGTAATGTGAAGCTTGCATAGTTGGTTGAAAGAACACAGATTTTGAGAAAATTTTCAGGATCTATGGCTAAACATAGATATTTGAGACTTGACACCAAAGGCACAATCCATAAAGGAAAAACTTATAAATTTATAAATTTAACCTCACCAAAATTAAATGTTTTAGTTCTGTCAAAGACCCTATTAAGAGGATAAAAACAGAAGCTACAGAAGAGGAAAATATTTGCAAGCATATATGTGACAGAGAACTAGTATCAAGAATATATAAAGAACTCTCAAAACTCAACAGTTAAAGAAAATAAAAAAAGAAAGTTAAAAAAAAAGGCGTGAACAAATATTTTACTAAAGAGGGCATGCGGGTGGCAAATAAACACATGAAAAAGTATTCAATCTCATTAAAGGGAAACACAATTAAAACCACAATGAAATAACACTACAAATCTCTCAGAATGGCTAAAATGAAAAAATAGTGACAACACCAAATGCTGGCAATGATATAGGAAAACTGAATCACTCATAAATTGCTGGTGGGAATATAAAATGTTATAATCACTCTAGGAAAGTTTGTTATTGTTTTCAGTTATCCAGCAGTTGCACTCTTGAGCATGTATCTCAGAGCAAGGAAAATTTATGAAAATAAATTGAAATGAAAAAAAACTATACACAAATGTTCTTAACAGCTGTATTTGTAATAGCCCAAAATTGGACACAACCCAGGTATCCTCCAATAGGGAAACAATTAAACTGTGTCTGTCTGTCCACATCATGGAATACTATTCATCAGTAAAGAAGGAATGAACTGGGGCACCTGGGTGGCTCAGTCAGTTAAGCATCTGCCTTAGGCTCAAGTCGTGATCTCAGAGACCTGGGATCTGGACACTGTGTCCAGCTCCCTGCTCAGTGGAGAGCCTGCTTCTTCCTCTCCCTCTGCCCCTCCACCCCCCGCTCATGCTCATTCTCGCTCGCTCTCAAATAAATAAATAAAATCTTAAAAAAAAAAAAAAAAAAAAGAAGGCATGAACTATAGATACATGCAACAACCTAGATGAATTTCAAGGAAATTATACTGAGTGAAAAGCCAGTCTCAAAATGTTATGGACTGTATTATTCCATTTATATAATATTAATTAAATGAAAGACTTTTAATGATAGAGAGCAGATTAGTGGTTGTCAGGGTTTAAAGATGGGAATGAAGTTTAAGGAGGGAGATGGATGTGATTATAAAAGAAGAACATGAGAGGTCTTTGTGGTGAAACTGTTCTGTATCTTGACTGTGGTGGGTGAATGCACAAGCCTATACATGTGATGAAATTGTATAGAACTAAACACACATACACGAATGAGTAAAGTTCAAACTGGGAAAATCTGAATAAAACCAATGGATTATGTCACTGTCAATATCCTGGTTGTGATATTATACTGTGGTCTTGAAATGTTATCATTGGGTGAAGCTGAATAAAAGATACATGGGATCTCTCTGCATTGTTTTTATAACTTCATGTGAATCTACAATTAAAATTAGAAGTTTCATTTTTTAAAAGATAAAGAATATAGGCTTTTATCTCTGAAACAGAGAAGTTAAAACATTTAAAGTAATTTTTAAAATTATATTCTCCTTAAAACTGAAATCTTAAGATATCATTCGTTTAGGTTGATTTTATTATATATCTTTAATTTGAGATGAACATTTTCAGTGCTATCAATGTTTTACATATTAGAACAGCTTTCTTAAACTTTGATGTATCCTTACTATATATGGTTATGGGGCATCCTATGTTCATTCTGTTCCTATCTGAATGAATTTCCCCCACCAATAGAGCCACCCAACATAACAATTAATGGTGAGATAACCTTGTTTTGTGTCCATATTTATTTGTTGGGATGGATACTCCATGAGAACTGGGACCATATCTGCCGAGTTCAGTGCTGCATCCCCAGTGCTAAATGCAGGGCCCAGTACATCATAGATGCTCATTTAAATGTTGCTTACAGTGATATGTGAAAAAGAAAAAAAGCAATGGAAGTGGCCACCATCCAGAGCAGCAGATGTGTGTGGGAAGTGGGAAATGAGGGATGAAGGAAGTAGAATTCTGTGTCAGGAGCTGGTAATGGAGCCTCAGAGAATGTGTCTGTACTCCCATGGACTGTTCTCTGAGCTCTGGTGAGGGGCAACAGACAAATGTGACAGAAACTCAGGGGCCCAAGTGTCTTGTTTTCCTCAGAGAAGAACAAAAAGAGCAATATATCCTCTGGGGGAGAGGGAGGTGGCAGGAGAGAATAGTGTGCTGCCAGTGGGAAGTCTGGTTCCTGAGCACAGCAAGATCCTTCTGGAGACTCCCAGAAATTCTTGAGGAAATTTCACAAGAGTTGAATTCCTACATTAGTTAGTGGAAGTACAAGCAGTTGAAAATTATGTATTTTAATGTATCATTAATAGTTTTTTAAGTCTTAGAATTAGAGGTCTTCTAGTGCAACCATCCCTATCCATGGTGAAATAGATTTGAAGACATTTCTGGTAATCATTCAGCTTCTTCTCAGATATTTCTAGCTGTGGTCACTTGAAGGAAGAACCATCTCCAGCACTTCGGATTATACGTATCAGGGATCTGACAAAAATATTTTTCCCGGACTCTGTTAAATGGGCATCAATCACCTGGAAAGCCCACAAATTTTTTTAAATGTTACAAATGAGTGAAACAAAAATTGCTTTTAATCCACAAAATACTAAGTTCATGTGGGGAACAGGATTATAATGAAAAAGTGCACAACCCTCTTCTTACCCTTTAGAAATTACTTTGAGGAGGGACAAATCTTCCAGTCACATTGTTATTAGAGGACCAGTACATGCAGTATTTTGAAATACCTACATTTATTTAACAAAAAGTTGTGTAAATTTTAATCATGATAGTTATAAAATTCTTATGTGATTTTTAAATACAAAAATAAGTAAATAAAAAAGAAAGAAAAGCCCAGATCAATACAAGAGTGGAGACATAATTCACAAGAGAAATTTTAAACACTAAACCAGGCAGTTCAGCCAAACAGCCACCAGGTTGTGCTGGTGACTCAGTGATGTTGTTTAAACAAGAAAAAAAAAAAAGAATTTTGCTTAAAATTTATATTTTACATTTTTTTTTAGGCCCCTAAATGTATAGTCATGAATTTTACATAACTTCATGTATAAAATGTTTTATTATGTTCAATTAGCCAGCATATAATACATCATTAGTTTTTGATGTACTGTTCAATGATTCATTCGTTGCATGTAACACCCAGTGCTCATCACAACACGTGCCCTCCTTAATACCCATCACCCAGTTGCCCCATCCCCCAGCCCCCTCCCTTCTGTAACCTTCGGTTTGTTTCCCAGAGTCCAGAGTCTCTCATGGCTTGTCTCCCTCTCTGATTTCTTACCTGTATAAAATTTTTAACTCATTATTAAAACACATAAACTTTTTTAAATTTTATTTTATTATGTTATGTTAATCACCATACATTACATCATTAGTTTTTGATGTAGTGTTCCATGATTCATTGTGTATAACACCCAGTGCTCCATTCAATACGTGCCCTCCTTAATACTTATCACCGAGTTGACCCATCCCCCGACCCCCCTCCCCTCTAAAACCCTCCGTTTGTTTCTCAGAGTCCATAGTCTCTCATGGTTCATCTCCCCCTCTGATTTCCCCACTTTCATTTTTCCCTTCCTACTGTCTTCTTTTTTTTTTTTTAACATACAATGTATTATTTGTTTCAGAGGTACAGGTCTGTATACATAAACTTTTTAAAAAGATGTTCTTTAGGGAAAAATTTAAACAGGTTGAATATATTCAATTTGCAAAACTTACTGGGCACTTACTGTGTTGTGTGATGAGGAAAGAATGGATAAGACATGGCAATCACACTATAAATAATACACACAAATATAAACAAAATATTCCAATAGAATGTTAGCTCCAAGTATTTTTGTCTTTATTTTGTTTATTGCTCTATCCCCAATACCTAGAATATAATGGGAGTACAAAAACTAGTTGTTGAATAAATGAAAGAGTTGATGAATTAACAGTTATATAATAGATGTTTGTAGAAAATGCTATGGATAAAAATTAGTGTTATTCTCTAGTTTTAAATGCTTACCAATATAACATATGATCCAAATTTATTCCTAAAAAACAGTGTTTTAACCATCTCAAAACCACTTGATGAAAATTTAAATTTTACAAATCCTGAGGACACACCTTGAAGAAATAGCCTTGTTTGCTATTCCCTGGGATAAATGGTGTCAAGAAGATAAATTCTATCTTTTGTGTAATCACACCAGAATATTTTATATCATTAGATTGCATTACAAAATTATTTGTACTCATTTTACTTCCAATATACAAAATTATATGACAATAAATTTTTTTAACCAAATACAATGTCCCTGAAGATTCTGACATATTCCCAGAATGAGGTTGATCTGCCCCCCTATCTTGTGAGAGTTGTTGAAAACAAGCCAAGGTTAAATGTTCCATTGTAGCTGCTTTCTTCATCTGGTTCTGGACACAAATTTTTTAAGGGTATATGCAAGTGACCATTTTGGAATCTAAACCAATGCAGACTATATCTCACTTATAGGATACCACTGCTGTGTCTACCCTCTCTTCCATGTTAATTTGCAGTCATTTCTCCAGATTGTCACTTTCTCTTCTCTCTTATTTCTGTATTTCATATTCCAATTTTTTCCATTCCTTCCTAGAAAGCAATGTGTATTAGTGCAAAAAAAAAAAAAAAAAACAGTGGAGTTAGAGCCAGATAAAGTGGGGTTTAAAAATAGGATCTGCCAAAAATCATGATTATCTTCTTGGATGCAGAAAAAGCATTTGACAAAATACAACATCCATTTAAGATTAAAACTTTCAGTAGGTATAGAGGGAATGTATCTCAACATAATAAAGGGCATAAATGACAAACCCACAGCTAACACCATACTCAATGGTAAAAAGCTGAAAGCTTTTCCTCTAAGATCAGGGAGAAGACAAGGATACCCACACTTCCACTTTTATTCAACATAGAATTTGAAGTCCTAGCCAGATCAATCAGGCAAGAAAAAGAAATAAAAGGCATTCAAATTGGAAAGGAAGAAGTAAAACTGTCACTATATGCAGATGACATAATACTATATATGGGGGTGCCTGGGTGGCTCAGTCAGTTAAATGTTCAACTCTTGATTTCAGCTCAAGTCATGATATCAGGGTCATGAGATCGAGCCCTGCCTTGGGCTCCACACTGAGCACGGAGCCTGCTTAAGATTCTCTCCCTCTCTCTCTGCCCTTCACTCCCTGCTCGCACATGCTCTCTCTCTAAAAAGAATTTAAAAAAAATTTTTTTAAATACTATATATGGAAAACCCTAAACACTCCACCAAAAAACCATAAGAATTAGTAAATGAATTCGGTAAATGTGTAGGATACATAATCAATATACAGAAATTGGTTGTGTTTCCATATACTAATAAGAAACTATCAGAAAGAGAAATTAAGAAAACAATGCCATTTACAATGGCATCAAAAAGAATAAAAGACCTAGAAGTAAATTCAACCAGGAGATAAAAGACCTGTACACTGAAAACTAGAAGACACTGATGAAAGAAATTGAAGAAGGCACAAATAAATAGAAAGATATTCCATGCTTATGGATCGGAATTAATATAGTTAAAATGTTCATTTTACTACCAAAACTATCTAAAGAGTTAATGCATTCCCTGTTGAAATTCAAATGGCATTTTTCACAGAACCAGAACAAAGAATTCTAAAATTTGTATGTAACCACAAAAGATCCCAAATAGCCAAAGCAATCTTGAGAAAGATGAATATGCCAGAGGCATCATGCTCTGTGAATTTAAATGATGTTATAAAGTTATAGTAATTGAAACAGTATGGTATTAGATTAAAAGGAGACACAGATCAGTGGAACAGAATAGAGAGCCCAGAAATAAGCCCACACATATATGCTCAACTACTTTACAACAAACAAGCCAATAACATACAATGGGGAAAAGACAGTCTCTTCAACAAATGGTGTTAGGGAAACTGGACAGCAACATGAAAAAGAATTTAGCTGGACCACTGTCTTATATCACACACAAAAATTAATTCAAAATGTGTGAAAGGCTTGAAACCATAAACTCCTAGAAGAAAACATAGGCAATAAATTCCTTAACATCAGTCTTGGTGATGATTTTTTGGGGTTGACTTTAAAAGCAAAGGCAACGAAAGCAAAAATGAGTAAGTGGGACTACATCAACTTAAAAGCTTCTGCACGTCAAAGGAAATGGTCAACAAAATGAAAGTGCAGCCTACTGAACAGGAGAAAATATTTGCAAATTATATATCTGATAAAGGGTCAATATCCAAAATATATAGAGAACTCATACAATTCAGTAACAACAACAACAACAAAATCAGACTGAAAAGGGGGCAGAGGATCTGATGAACATTTTCCAAAGAAGATATACAGAAGGCCAACAGGTAAATGTAAAGATGTTCAACATCACTAATATTGAGGGAAATACACGTTGGAACCATGGTGAGATTATCACCTCACACCTTTTAGAATGGCTGTTATCAAAAACAACAGCTAACAATTGCTGGCAAGGATGTGGAGAAAAGGGAACCCTCATGCACTGCTGGTGCAACTATAAATTGGTGCAACTGTTGTGGAAAACAGTATGAAGGTTCCTCAAAAAATTAAAAATAAAACTACCATATGATCCAGCAATTTCACTTCCAGGTATTTATCCAAAGAAAACAAAAACACTTACTTGAAAATATATATGCACCCCAATGTTCTTTGCAGCATTATTTACAATAGCCAAGACATGGAAACAATCTGTGTCCATCGACAGATGAATGAAGAAAATGTAGTGTATATATATGTACACAACAACAAATTTTATATATATATATATGTATATACACATATATATATAATTTGTAAAATGGAATATTTATGAAATGGAATATTATTCAGCTGTAAAGAATGAAATCTTGCCATTTATGACAACATGGATAGATCCTGAGGGCATTATGTTAAATGAAATAAGTCAGATGGAGAAAGACATATACCATATGATCACACTTATATGTGATATCTAAAAAAAAAAAGCTCAGATACAGAGAACATATTGGTGGTTGCCAGAGGCAAGAGTGGGTGGTAGGTAAAATGGGTAAAGGGAGTCAGAAGGTACAAACTTCCATTTACAAAATAAATAAGCCATTAGGATATAATGTACAATATGATGACTATAATTAATAATACCATATTGCATATTTGAAAGTTCCTGAGAGAGTTCATCTTAAAAGTTCTCATTATAAGAAAAAAATTCTGTAACTATATATGGTGACAGATGTTAACGAGACTTATTGTGGTCATTTCACAATATATGCAAATATTGAATCATTTTGTATACCTAAAAAAAATATAATGTTGTATGTCAATTAAACCTCAAAAAAAAATAGGATCTGCCATATTCAGGTGACCTTCAACAGATTCTTTAACTCTGAAATAGTTTATTCCTCTGTAAAAGATGTTAGTCAAGAGAATACACATTATTTCTACCTTCTAAGAGGCTGAAGACAAATGGGAGTTGCATGGAAAGGTATTCAATTCACTCCTAGGAAGTTCCTCTGCCACATCTTTCTATTTTCAAAGAGGAATAAAAGATCTTTATATTTGCTAGGGAGCTATATTTGCATAGTCAAGAAAACAAAGAAATTTCATGCTGCAGACAGCCCTTTGGTCCTTAGCTAGGGACAATATGCTGTGTTTTTTGGTCTTACAATTATGGGACCCAGAATTTTTGTCCAAAACTTGGATAGCTAGAAAATAAAAGGAGTGTAAATAAAAATGAACAAGACAGCAAAAATGTTACATTTTACCTAATATGGCATGAGTTACTAAGGGCCAGGAAAGAAATTTGAGAAATATAATGTCTCTGTGAATTTTATCCAGAGGGCAGGCAGTTTGATGAGCATCATACATTGCTAGAAATAAAAATAATGAAATAGAGCCAATAGGGTTTTAGTTCTAGCTTGAGAGAGAGAAAGAGATCCAAACTTCAAATTGGCTCCATCAAGTCCTATTTTATAAGATGAATTTAATCAAGATTGTATGATAAATTTTAACAAATATCCATTGTGGAGATGATCATATGATTTTCTTCTCACTCTATTAATAAATAAATTATATTAGATTTCCTGATGTTGAACCACCCATGCAGCCATGGACTAAATCCTACCTAGATGAGTTAATGATGAGTCACTGTTTTTTCCTGCTGCTGAAATATCTAAAATTTTATTTAGGATTTTTTTTTTATGTTCCTTAAATCACTTTAGTATATGTACTGCTGAAGCAAGCACTGTTCCTTAAATCACTTTAATCACTTTTTTTTTTATTTTGTTCAGTTAGCCAACATATAGTTCATCATTAGTTTTTGATGTAGTGTTCAACGATTCATTAGTGGTGCATAACACACAGTGCTCATCACAACACGTGCCCTCCTTAATACCCATCAGCTGGTTACCCCATCCCCCCATCCCCCTCCCTTCTGTAACCATCAGTTTGTTTCCTGGAGTCCAGAGTCTCTCATGGTTTGTCTCCCTCTCTGATTATGTCCCATTAAGTTTTCCCTCTCTTCCCCTATAGTACTCCACGCTATTCCTTATGTTCCACATATGAGTAAAACCATATGATAATTGTCTCTTTCTGATTGACTTATTTCACTTAGCATAATCCCCTCCGGTTCCATCCATGTCGATGCAAATGGTAGGTATTCATCCTTTCTGATGGCTGAGTAATATTCCATTCTATATATGGACCACATCTTTTTTATCCATTCATCTGTTGAAGGGCATCTCGGCTCCTTCCACAGTTTGGCTATTGTGGACATTGCTGCTATGAACATTGGGGTGCAAATGCCCCTTCTTTTCACTACATCTGTATCTTTGGGGTAAATACCTAGTAGTGCAATTGCTGGGTCATAGGGTAGTTATATTTTTAACTTCTTGAGGAACCTCCATACTGTTTTCCAGAGTGGCTGTACCAGCTTGCATGCCCACCAACAGTGTAAGAGGGTTCCCCTTTCTCCACATCCTCACCATTTGTTGTTTCCTGTCTTGTTAATTTTAGCCATTCTAACTGGTGTAAGGTGGTATCTCATTGTGCTTTTGATTTGTATTTCCCTGATGGCTAGTGATGTTGAACATTTTTTCATGTGTCTGTTGGCCATTTGTATGTCTTCTTTGGAAAAGTGTCTGTTCATGTCTTCTGCCCATTTTTTGACTGGATTATTTGTTTTTTGGTTGTTGAGTTTGATAAGTTCTTTATAGATCTTTTTTTTTTAAAAAGATTTTATTTATTTGACAGAGAGAGACACAGCGAGAGAGCGAACACAAGCAGGGGGAGTGGGAGAGAGAGAAGCAGGCTTCCAGCCGAGCAGGGAGCCCAATGTGGTGCTCGATCCCAGGACCCTGGGATCATGACCTGAGCCGAAGGCAGACGCTTAATGACTGAGCCACCCAGGCACCCCAGTTCTTTATAGATCTTGAATACCAGCACTTTATCTGTAATGTCATTTGCAAATATCTTCTCCCATTCCGTGGGTTGCCTCTTAGTTTTGTTGACTGTTTCCTTTGCTGTGCAGAAGCTTTTTATCTTGATGAAGTCCCAAAAGTTCATTTTTGCTTTTGTTTCCCTTGCCTTTAGAGACGTGTCTTGAAAGAGGTTGCTGTGGCCGATGTCAAAGAGGTTATTGCCTGTGTTCTCCTCTAGGATTTTGATGGATTCCTGTCTCACATTGAGGTCTTTCATTCATTTTGAGTTTATCTTTGTGTATGGTGTAAGAGAATGGTCCAGTTTCATTCTTCTGCCTGTGGCTGTCCAATTTTGCCAGCACCATTAATTGAAGAGACTGTCTTTTTTCCATTAGATATTCTTTCCTGATTTGTTGAAGATTAGTTGACCATAGAGTTGAAGACCATCTCTGGGCTCTCTATTCCGTTCCATTGATCTATGTGTCTGTTTTTGTGCCAATACCATGCTGTCTTGATGATCACAGCTTTGTAACATAGCTTGAAGTCAGTCATGGTGATGCCCCCAGTTTTGGTTTTCTTTTTCAACATTCCCCTGGTGATTCAGGATCTTTTCTAATTCCATACAAATTTTAAGATTATTTATTCCAGCTCTGTGAAAAATGTCAACAGTATTTTGATAGGGATTG
The DNA here is from genome assembly GCF_004348235.1 of Phoca vitulina. Taxonomy (NCBI): domain Eukaryota; kingdom Metazoa; phylum Chordata; class Mammalia; order Carnivora; family Phocidae; genus Phoca; species Phoca vitulina. Next base: position 235,773 of record NW_022589737.1, read on the forward strand.
CATTGAAAGTGTATATTGCTCTGGGCAGCATAGACATTTTAACAATGTTTATTCTTCCAATCCATGAGCATGGAATGTTTCTCCATCTCTTCGTGTCTTCCTCAATTTCTTTCATAAGTGTTCTGTAGTTTCTAGAGTTATTTAGGATTTTTTTATTGATTTTCATAAGTAAAATTGGTCTGTAGTTTCCTATTTTGTATGCAGTCTTGCCAGATTTTGGCATCAATGTTATGCTCATCTCATAAAAATAATTTTGGAAACTTTCTTCTTTTTCTAGGCTTTGGATCAGTTTAAATAGTATAGGAACTATTTGTTCTTAGGCTAAATTCTTCAGTGAAACCATTTGGGTCTGGGAATTTTTGTAACTCTGACAACTTTCTATATTTGTCCTATGGAATTGGACTGTATATTTTCTATATGTTTCAGCATGTTTTATTAGATTATGTTTTCCTCAGAAATGGTCTATTTCATCCAGGCTTCTGAATTCATTTGAATAGAGCTGAAACAAAGTAGTTTATTTGGGAGTTTTTTATTTCCTCTATTTCTACTTCCCCCTTCTTTCTTAATTTTTGTATTTGTTCTCCCTCCCTCCCTTTTTTTCTGAATCAAGATAGATAGAAGTTGATATATTTTATCAGTTTTGCAAAGAACCCACTATTGAATTTATGTATTCCTTCTGCTATTGTGTTTTCCAATTCAATCATTTCTGATTTTAACTTTACTAATTCCTACCCTCTATTTTTATTTAATTTATTATGCTTATATTCCTGACATATTAAATGCTTAATTCATTTATTTTCATTGTTCTGTTTATTGATACAGTATTTAAGGTTATGAGCTATTTTTCTGCTTTAGCTGTACACATCCCATAAGTTGTAAAATGTTCCTTTTCATATTCTTCTTCTAAAGAGTTTGCAATTTTTTTAAAGATTTTATTTATTTATTTATTTATTTATTTATTTATTTATTTGAGTGAGAGATAATGAGAGGGAGAGGGAGAGAGAATCTGAAGCAGACTCCACACTGAGCACAGAGCCCAACGTGGGGCTCGATCCTACAACCACAAGATCATGACCTGAGCCAAAACCAAGAGTCAGGCACTTAACCAAATGAACCACCAGGCACTCCTGGATCGTTTGCAATTTTGTGTGTTTTCTTTCACCTACAGGTAGCTTTAAATAGAGTTTGTAATAGCCAGGTAAAGAGGACTTTGTGTTCCAGTTATATATTTAAGTTTTAGTTTTATTGCACAGTGATCAGAAAATATTATCTGTACTATTTCCAATATATGAAATTTATTGATTTGCTTTTATGACCTAATATCTGTTCAGTTTATGTGACTGTCTTGTCCTTTTCACAATAAGTTGTATTTCTAATTTCTAGGACACAGAACTGCACACACACACACACGTACATATACACATACATACTAAATTTACTTATATCATGGAAATGACATATATCAATTAGATTTATCTAACTGATTATCTTATTTAGACATAGGATTTTCTATCTTTTCTCTTTCTCTTTTTCTATAAACTTGTTTTGTCGTAAACTGAGAAAGGCAATTTAAAGTTTCCTTCCACCAATATATTTTTTTCTTACAGTTCCTGATGTTTTACTATTTGGTTCATGGAAAGTCACAACTCTTACACAAACATTGTTAATTGTACTTTATAACATTATAAAGTATTCCTACTTAGCATTCCTGGCCTGATTTCCATTCTAATTGATATCTATATTATTTATTTGTTTATTCATTTGCATTCACTTGGCCACCATTTTATTTTTAACCTTTTTGAATCACTTGGTTTATATGCAACGTGGAGTAGTATTTTGCTTATTGATTCAGCCCGAGTCTTTTTCTATTAATAGAGAGGTTAGGGCATTTACATTTATTTATATAATATATATTTGCCTTAAATCTGTCATAATATGTTATGGCTTCATATTTTATATTTATATTATTTTAGTCATTCACTAGATGGTTTGCTTTCCTTCCTCTTTATGTGTGTGAAATTCTGATGCATGCTTTTATAATTACAGCTTTATATAAAACTCTTTACTGTATCCCTACAATGATTAATGATACAATGAACACATTTCCACTTCCTGTCCCCTCTCCTTCTTTTCTGCCATCCAGTTTTAGTCAATAATAAATTATTTTGTAGTGTTTACTTAACACTCTTAAATATACTTTTTCATTTTGTTTGTCAGCTTGTAGATACTCTTGTCTTACCTCCAAGGAGATATCAAATTGTTCTAATTAGGCAAATGTTCTAATTTAAGATTCTCAATTTCAGAAAGCTGTATCAATTAATACCACTTCAGTTTATTTATCAATTACGGCACGTGGTTGTGCATGTTAAGGGAAACACGAGGCAGTTTCAAGTCCTAATGATCCCATAAAGTGAAATCTTGAACTCTTTACCTGTAGCTTAGTAAGAATTTAGTGAATATCTGTTGAACTCATAAATGGTTGGGCAAATTTTATAAGATAAGCAAATCTTCTCACTGCTCTGTGATATTATGGATTCTTTAGCCTAATTTTTCTTGTCAAATGTCCCTATTAGCTTTCAGTGAGTCCCTCTATCCATGGCCCTATTTGGGTTGCATTTTGTATATTCTTAGGAACTTTGTTCTTGGTATGATTTTGAAGGGTAGCAGAATATGCCACTCCAAAATATAACACTCTTGGCATAAGGATTATTTTGAGCTGAAGGCAATTTTAAGAAAAAGTAGATACAAGAAAAACTCTCTGCCTTTCCTCTATTTACCTAAAAGCAAGACATAAATTTGTAAAGGTGTTTCCCCTTCTCTCCCTACCAGGAAGGACAGAAGTTAATCACTGGAGACAACTCTCGACACTTCTCAGCACAGAGACCTCACCTGCAGAATTACATAACAAACCTTACTAACTAGTCCTTACCATCCATTAGTTTTCCCCCATAATTTTCCACAATTTGCCACCCCTAGAGCTCAAGCCCTGTTCTTCTGTCTTGCCACTTACCTACAAATTTATTATTCTTTTTCTTAAGATACTATTTAAGCCCAAGTTCTAACCACCCATCACTGAGAACTCCTGTATGAATGTAGGATGCACATGTTAATACACACACTTCTGTTTTTCTTTTTAGTCTGTTTTTTTGTCTCTCTAATTTTTAGGGCCCGAGTCAAGGAATCTAAGATGGATAGAGGGGATTTTGTTCCTCCCCTACAGTTTCCAGTAACCCACTACAGATCAAGGGGGAGCATCTCGAAGCATACAAAAATGAGAGCTTTGGTTCCCAGGAGTCCTTTATGCAAAGATAACCATCATGTGGGAGATTTAGCAATAGTAATCACTCATTCTTCCTTCCCTCTGAGATCTAACTAGTGAGGAAGTTCAAGGAGCCAAAAGAGGATCAAAATACTGCAACCTTTATTAATAGCAAAGTTAATTGGGGAAATATGTCAGGACTCAAACCTCCCTCCCAGAACTTGGACTCTAACTTCACCCAATAAGATATAGGAGGAGGACTTGGAAATGAAATAGCACAGCTCTGGCTTGTCCTTGTCAAGATTTTGCCTTAATTCAGGGGCGCCTGGGTGGCTCAGTTGGTTAAGCGACTGCCTTCGGCTCAGGTCATGATCCTGGAGTCCCGGGATCGAGTCCCGCATCGGGCTCCCTGCTCGGCAGGGGGTCTGCTTCTCCCTCTGACCCTCCCCCCTCTCATGTGCTCTCTCTCTCCTCTCATCCTCTCTCTCAAATAAATAAATAAAATCTTTTAAAAAAAAAAAAAAAGATTTTGCCTTAATTCAATACCAACAGGTCAGTAATGAAGAGACTGGGTCCAGTTCCATCCATGACCAACTTGTCTCTTTTCCCATCTTATCTGTCAGATTAATCGATCTTCCTCTGATAGGGTACAGCAAGTAAGAAAGCAAAAATAGGGGTGGAAAGTGCTCAGTTCTTAATTGTTCCCTCCTGGCAAGTGGAACCAATTCTGTTCTTTGGTAGAGGTTGCTAATTGCCAACCAATAGCCATTTCCTCCTTCTTAATTAGTAACAAAATCCTAATGTTTTTCCAGGATGGCAATGTCCTGAAGTTAAATGCTAAGTTGCGCTGTCTCCCTTGTAAGTAGGGGGTGGCTTAATAAGATGTCAGTGGAGATCACTCATTGAATAGGTAAAGCATCCTCTGCCTTTCTTTGTCCTTGTATCTTCTTGCTGCTTGGAATGTGGACACAGAAGCTCTAATAGCCATATGGAACCCATGATGCATCCGTGAGAATGAAGTCACTACTGAGACAGAAGAGAAGAGAGAGTCTGAGTCCTTGCTGACTCACACTGCAATATCATCCTTGGACTGCCTACTATTCTAGATGCCTTTTATGTTAGAGAAAAACAAATCCTTATGAGTTTAAGCCACTGCAGTCAGACTCATGTTATTAGCAGCTGAAGCAATTTTGTAAATGACTGATTTCATTTATGGAAGTGTGAGGGAAGAGAGGTAATATGTTTTTCTATCTAATACATGGGCTGAGGGCCAGGAATGAACCATAGTCACAGATATCCTCCCATCTGCTCCACAAAATATAGAGAAACACCTGACCTATCCCTCCCAAGCTCTAACCAGAGGTACTCCTTGGACTCTCACTCCTGCTACTTGGTGTCTATCACTTATCTCTGTGCTCCCCGACCTGTTTAGACTGTAGAGAATGTGTAGATATCAAGAACAGTTTATTCTTTTTTATACTCCAAAACTATTTTGCCTCCTAATCATTACATAATTCTATTTGGACATCAACATTGATAATATTTTTATATTTCTAATTTAAAACAGATTATAGATTATAATCATAGATCAAAACCAGAGTTAGGGATTTAAGAGTCACCATAAAGTAAATAGTTCTTGACCAGAGAGGCTGGAGAGATGCCTTAGGAAGAACCAAGAAGAGAAGTGGACCAAGGACTGGACCAAGAGGAATCCCAACTTTAACAGTGCTTCTTAAAGGGGAAAACTTCTTTTGCTGAAAATCAAAATGTCATGATGTGATCAGGTGGCAGCATTTTGGTATTGTGGCAGAGGGATTCACTTGAGGACATCTGACACAGAGTATTAAATAAGGTCTCTCAGTTACTGTAAAGTAGAAGCTCCCAAACGTGTTCCTGGTTGTTGACCACTGAGAACCAGCAGTTCCTCAACATTGACCTAAAAGGACCAAAAGATGATTTATCCTTGTTTGTGAGAAGAGTGAAGGTCTTTGGAATTTACAAAATGTCGTCTTTCCTGTAGGAGCAATAAATGTCTCTTACCTGGCTGTTGCAAGAACCAGGAAAAGTACTTCTGAGGTTTGTCATTTCAGATCTTCAAAGGGACTGCTTTCTGAAGGATCCAAGCCCATGTCTCAATAAGTCAAACTTACGTTTTCACCTCTACTGACCCCAATGCCAATATGTAATGAGTGTAAGGAAGGATATTTGGGGGATTTCATGCATTTTTTTCATAATTATTCCTTTTCATTCATATCCTTACGGTTCTGATTTATTCCTTGTTCCTACTCATTTATGCCAATGGTAATTTTTTCTTTGTCTGTATCATAGTATACTTCTGTTATCTTTCCCTATTCTTGATTCTTTCCTAATATCCCCAAGATCCCCACATACATAGACACAGACAGTCCTCTGGAGGGTAGAAGTTAGCTAAGCCCAAAGGACCGACAAGCAGTTGTTGAGTATGGCATTAACACAATTCCAATGAGTTTAATGTATGTAAGGCCTCAGAAGTACCCAAACATATGGTTTATACTCAGTAAATGTTACATATGATTATCATAATCTAGGTATAATCCAAGTATCTATTGGATTTTTCCACCTTGTTTCAAGATCTCCTCTCTTTAGCATATTTGAAGAAAATAGATTTGTCTTATGTCTCCTCTTTAGTTAGTTCCATGCTGCAGTGCTTCTTTATTCTGCTCTCAGCTCCATCTCAGTATGTCTTTCTTCTGGCCAAGATGTGGAACACTTGAGCTACCTTTCTTCTCAGTATGATGCTGCTGCTTCCACATGAGTGTCAGCGGAGAAGTAAATGTGAAGAATTAATTGCTCTTTGCTGCCTTGTTTCTCATACCAACACACATTGTACAACTATCTGATTTTATGGAAGAGTGGAGAATATAAGCAAAGCAAAGTACATCAACTCAGTACTTTATATGACTCTTGCCATATCCAGAAGAAAAGTACCAAATATTCTTCACAGAGAGTCTTCTCAAAGACACCCCAAGTTCTAGCCCTTACTCAGCCCCATTATTCTGGCCACACTGAGTCTCCATCCTCCCATCTCTGCACATGGGTTGGTCTGGCCCGAGATTTGCCTTCCTGCCTACACTCAGGGCAGTTTATGAGGGTGTATTCCTTGAAATCTGAACTATTAGATATAGAATAACAGAATCTTCAACAGAGTAGTACAGAGTGGACTCTGGCACTCAAAATCTGGATCACTTCCAAGTTTCCCTGCAAGTAAAAAGTGTGATATGACTCCTCTTTCTTCCTGATTCTCTAATACTTAACTGTAATACACACACACACATACACACCTACATACACATATTCCTAGAGACAATAAAATCTAAACCTACTTTAAAGAATAAAAGAATTTTCCTAAATGCCCCATAATGTACACAGCACCTTCAGGGCAGGATAGAGGTAGCAATTGACATAATCACATAAATCCATGGAATTTCTCCTTTGTTCTTGTTTTCAGCCTTAGCATACAGAGCCCAAGAAATTGGCCCAATTACAAAACCGCCTACGCCATGGTTACATTCCAAGCCCTAAGAGTTCTGAAACTTGGAAATGAAAGATTTTAGTTTTGATTTATCTTTACATTTCAAACCATGTAAAGAACTCTTGTGCAAGGCCTTCTCTTGTGTGTACATGTAGGTATATGAGATGATTTATGATCTCTCTCAAGAAGCTGGGAGACTATCTTACCTATGGCACCAAGGTATCTACATTTGGTTTTTGGTAAAGCTGTTCCCATAACTGAAGAAAACAAATTCACTCTCTTGGACCCTCTTTAGCATTACTTGCTCCCTCTCCCAGCCAGAAATGTTGCTTGGACAAACCCATTTAGCCTACCAAGGAAAGGATGGAAGGCCTGGAGCCTCATATTACTCATCTCTTGGGCATAGTATAGAGTCTAGTACACAGTGGACACTTAATAGATGTTAAATTGCATGCAGTAGACCAATTTAAGTAGTACAAAATGGTATAATCCTCAAGAAGAGTATAAGCAAGAGACTTCCAATTTGTAAAGTGGAGAGAAGCCCCTACTTGAGAAAAAAGATGGAAAGTTCCACACCTGTAAATAAAAAGATACTTGAGTATGATGCTTACCAGTAATTAAGTGATACCAACAGAACCATCAGAAGAGCACTCTTCTCAGGGTTTTACCCAGGGCGAATTTCACATCCTTATTCCTCAAGCTGTAGATCAAAGGGTTAAGCATGGGAACCACGTTGGTTTAAAAGACTAAAGCAAATTTATTCTGGTCCATAGATCCAGGAAAAGAGGTTGTTAAATAGGTAAATGCCCCTGATCCAAAAAACAAAGCAACAGCAATTATGTGGGAGCCACATGTGCTAAAGGCTTTGGACTTGCCCTCAGCAGAAGGAATATGGAAGATATTAGAGAGAATCAAGGCATAAGAGATGAAGATGCTGATACTAGATATTGAAATGACAACTCCCACAACAATAAAAAATACCAGCTCATTGACATGGGTGCTGGTGCAGGAGAGCTGCAAGAGAGGGAGAACTTCACACAGATAATGGTGGATGATGTTGGAATTACAGAAGGTCAGTCTCAACATGCTTCCAGTGTGGGCTATGGCTCCAGCAAACCCTATCACATGTGAACCAAACATCAACAGAGAACAGACCTGAGGGGACATGGTGACCGTGTACATCAGAGGGTTGCAGATAGCCACATAGCGATCATAGGCCGTTGATACCAACACATAGCATTCAGAATTGACAAAGAAACAAAAGAAAAATAGTTGAGTCATGCATCCCACATAAGAGATTACATTTTCTGACACAAAATCATTCAGCATTTTGGGGGTAAACACACAGGCATAACAGAGATCTATAAAAGACAAGTTGAAGAGGAAAAAGTACATTGGAGTGTGAAGGCTAGAATTCAGCCCAATTAAGGTGATCAAGCCCAAGTTGCCCACCACAGTAAACACATAGATCCCTAAGAACAGGAGGAAGAGGGGTAGCTGGAGCTCTGGTTGTTCTGATAATGCCACTAGGATAAACTCAGTCACTGAAGAGTTGTTTCTCAGTCATTCTCTTCCAGGGAGCTCTCTGTAGAAACAAGTGATAAAATACATAGATTGATAATAGGCACAAGCATGACTGATGGAAGAAGGCTCTAGAATATGAGCCAGTGCATGGATGTCCTACCTTTTCACTCTCTTTTCTCATCTATGCCCCCTCCCCTAGTCAAGTTGTTGACAATGTTCCTGTGACTATATCTCAGCTCCCCTGGGCTAGAGTGTGTTCTTGGGCACAAGAATTCTGTCCCTCTTGAGAGGTGAGGAGGTGAAATACCTGCATTGATTGTCCAAGAACTATCAGAAGGACACCCCAAGAGCCAGGAATACAACCTGAGCCCACAGGCTTAGGCTCTGAGAGAAAGGAGCTCTCACGTCCCCCATTGTCTCCACCCATTCTCTGCCTCCCTCTCCCACTCTGGAGAGAAAGCCAAGAGTGTCCTCTACTGTCTCTACACACCCTACCTTCTTCCTCTAAGCCCCTCACTCCATCTCACATTTAAGTCAGTGTTGAGAGCAGGGAAGGGATCAATATATTCTAGATGTCTTGGTTGTGGGTTTAAAAGAAAGCCATCAGGGAAGATGGGATTCAGACATTTACTTTCCTTCTCCCTGTCCCCACTCAGTGCTGGACCTTATGCAATCTTTTTTTTCCATTAGCCCAAAGGAGAAAATGGTGTTCATGCATAAAGCAGGCAGCCTCTAGTGTTTAACTCTTCTGATTCCCTCAGTGCTGAGAATCAGACCTTTTACAGACCCCAGTCACCAAGGTGCTCTGGGAATAGACTAAGATTTCTGTTTGTGGATTTTCCCAGATGGTCTACACCAACTTCAGGAGAAAAAAAAAAAATAGCAACTCTCATTTTTACCAGAACCTCAGCTGCCATATCACAGAGAAGTTTATGCTACTTGATGATCTCAGGGGTCTGCTTAGACACAGTTTCCCCTGGAATTTCTCAGAGATTTGTATCTATAAGGAAGGAATTGCACCATCTTTGTTTATAGTCTGGATTACCTAGCATCTTGGGACTCAGGTGTTCTACTCAAACTTCCCTATTACTCCAGGGATTTCATGCCATTCACTGCTGAGTGTGGGGCTCATTTTTCTTCTCCATTAACTCTTGGCACTTAAGCTTGACTTTAAAGGAAAATGGCCTAAAACTTATTTTAGCCACCATTTCCAAATATTCCAAGGGAGTTTTGCTATGTAGAGAGCACCTCAGACAAAATGTTTCTAACAGCCTGAGCTGCTCAGAACAGTGGAGACACCACACCATCACCACCACAAACACCACCTACCCTCAGCTCTATTAAGGGCCACAGACACGCCTTTGCTATATATAAGGAGATTAAAATATAACAACACATATGCAAGGAAGCACACACATACACCTGCATAAAGTTACTCTATGGATGTGTGCCGGCCGAGATGTAATAGGAGATGTACCTAAATGTTTTAATCCTGTCATTCTCCAGATGATAAAGCTGCTCTCCATATGATCTGCTAAATGAATATTCTAAGAAACATTCAAAGGCATGTAAGCAACTGCATTTGTAAGTTAACTGAGGCTGCCTAAAATAATCCCAGTTTTTCTGGAATAGTTCTGATTTACATCTATTATCCCTGTATAATTATTAATAGCACACTCTCTCACTCTCAAAAGTGTCTGGATTTGGATAAGAAATTATATGGTCACCCTACTAAAAAGAGCATAAGCAGCTATTCAGGTCCTCTGGTCCCTACTTCTCCTAGACCCACTGACCTCCATCCCCATTCTGACTGAGGGAGTACCTCTCTGTCTTTTACCCTCCTTGCCCTCAAAGTTCTCCTTGACTGAACCTACTCCTCCTGACCAACCAATATTATATCTTCAGTAGACTTATTTTCAAAAATGGGAAGGGCACTTGCTGCAAGCTGTTTCTGATTTATACCTAGCCAAAAACTCTAAAGCAAAGAAATACAAACCCTAGCTACCTGCGTAACATAGGTGGAATGGGAATAGAGGGAGAAGAATTATGTAGGTACAAGGATTAAACATTGGTACAATTTTACATTGTAACCATTGGTATAATGGTACAACATTGTTGAATATCATTGTTTATGGTACAATAAATTGATTAGTAATATTTAACAAATTTGGACATATACATATGTCAATTCTACTCCTAGGTGCATACCCAATAAAAATAAGTACACATGCTATCTAAAGACAAGAAGTGGGGGCGCCTGGGCGGCTCAGTCATTAAGCGTCTGCCTTCAGCTCAGGTCATGATCTCAGGGTCCTGGGATCAAGCCCCGCATCGGGCTCCCTGCTCGGTGGGAAGCCTGCTTCTCCCTCTCCCACTCCCCATGCTTGTATTCCCTCTCTCACTGTGTCTCTCTCTGTCAAATAAATAAAATCTTTAAATAAATAAATAAATAAAGACAAGAAGTTTCATAGCACCATTATACATAATAACCAAGAACTGAAAACAACCCATATGTCAATCAACTATAGACTGGATAATAAATTGATATTAATAAAATAGAATTCCATATAGCCATGAAAGTTAATAGCATAAAGATCACAAACCTATTATGAAGCAAAAGAAGCCAAGCACAAAAGAGTACATACTTTATGATTCCATTTATATGAATTTCAAAAATAAGGAAGCTAATCTGTGGTGTTAGAAGTCAGCAGTTATTCATACTTGGTCTGTCAGAGGCTATTGACTGGAAAGGGATATGAAGGATGCTTCAGGGTTGTTGACAATGTTCTGTTTCTGATAGGGGTGCTGATTACATGGATGTGTTCAATTTGTAAAAATTTATCACGCGATATCCTTATGTTACACTTAAATGTTAAAACAGATTGAGAACAAAAACAATATTTTAATAAATCATCCTGACAAACTACTTCAACACTAAAATTACTAAGAATCTTTGAGCCATAATTCCCTAATTTGTAAAATGGGAATTTATTGAGCTAACAACTCAGTATGGTAGCACATGCAAAAAAAAAAAAAAAAAAATCATTTTTATTTTTCATTCATCTTGTGTCTCTTAGAATAAAACTCCCTTTATTTCTTATATAAAGGGAGAAAATCAAGTGGTAAAATAATTAATGTATATGAAGCAACTATAGGGTGCCTGGCATTATGCCATTATGTTGGATGTTTTCTGATGTAATATTTTATTTATAACAACTATACGATGTGCATGTGTATGGAAGATTGTTTTGTTTTTTCCAAAGATGGCCATACCTCTGTATGCACATGCGCGCGCACACACACACACACACACACATCTGGCATCCCACATGTTCTTGGTACAACAGGACTGACACTCCTCAAATAAAGAGATGGGATCTATGTTCCCTACCCTTGCATCCAGGCAAGGATTTGGGATTTCTCCAACCAAAAGAGCATGGCAGAAGGGATGCTTTGTGACTTCAAAGGTTCAGCCCTAAACCAGTACAGCTTTTACCTCCCTCCTTCCCTCTCTCTCTCTGTCTCACTGTCCCCATTCCCCCCTTTCCACTCTTATTTCTCTTTTGTCATCCTCTAGCCTTCACGACAGTTATATTGGAACCCCCCGGCCTTGTCTCAAGATATACTACAGGACAGCAAGTTTACGGTCATTTACCCAATATTAAGGGGGTGCGGAAGCCCTCTAGGACCTGTATGTTAGTTGATAGACATCAGGGGAAAATACTCAAGGGAAATGGCCCAGGGAATTTTTAGTACAGGTTTGAATTACTTAGTCCAGTTCCCCCTTACTCCTCAGAAAATCTCCTTTTGTTTCCATATTAGATGTTTCTCGTTTATTTTTATGAAGAAAATAGGTATTTCTTTTTAGTACACATAATTTCATATCCACTGTATTTCCCCCTCTTGAATAACAGTTTAGCAGATGTGTGGCAATGGCCCAGCAATGAAAGACTAAGAATTATCTCTGTTCATTAGAGTAGAAATCAACTTACTCATTTATTTATCATCCAGTAAGTATTAAGGCCAGCTATTTCCAGCACTCTTGCAAACTTTATACTCAGACAAATCTCCCCTGATAGAACAAAACTAAGAATTCTGGGTAAAATATAAAAATCATTTATCTATTAATGTTTGAGGTGGCAGAAACTAAGTGAATTCCTGTGAGAGCAAAAGATAAAAGATAAAATAATAATTCAGAAGGGTACACAGCACTGGACCTGGAGTTTACCCTTGGGGAACTAGTAGACTCCCTATGGCCCAGAGTTGGGTTTTAATTGAGTTGCCTGTGCAGAACATAAGAGATAAATCCTGGGATAAATCCTTTCATGACTAAACCTTAGAAGCCTGGGAGTTTGGAACCATTATTAACTTGTAATACTGGATCTCCAAAATGAAACATCTTCCATGGCTAAATTAGAGAAATTAAAAAAAAAAAAAACCCACATAGGAAGAAGGCAAAGATATGTGTCTAAGTTGTCCTTGGCTCTGGGAAGAGAAAGAGCTAAAATATCCCCTGAGAACTTCTAACAACCTCTGCATTTCAAGCAAAAAAAAAAAAAAAATCATATTACAAATATAACAAAAAAAAATATCCTCTCCGGAAAATACAAGTTAGCTCCAGATATCAAAGAATTTCCCCAGATAACTATCTGGGGATCATGAACTCTTAATGAAAAGCACGAACCAAACACAAAATAAGCCACCAGGAATGAAAATCATCATTAATGATAAACCACAAGCTACAGGACCAGATCTGCAAAATTATTAGGCTTATCAGGGACAGAATACAAAATAATTTATTTCATGTGTTCAAAAAAAAAAAGAAAAAGCAATTGAAAGTGTAATGAAGACCCCATCAAAATTGACAGGGCAGATTTTTAAAAGAATCAAATATGAATGTGTGAGACAGCCTATCACACACAGGTGAAGAGATAATAGGTACACTGGAGGGTAGATCTAAAGAAATTATCCGGAAGTCAGCATCAGCCATAGGAAAAAAACTATGAATTAGAGATATAACTTAAGAAATGTAGAAATAGAGAAGGTCCAATAGATATAGAGAAAGCATTTGCCACATTCTAGGGCCTGTGTTTTGCTCTAAGAATAAAGCAACAATCAAAACAGACACAATTCCTGCCCTTTCAAATATATAATCTAGATATACACCTAGATACCCAGAATAAACAGATACTTGTACATAACTAACTAGAAATGTTAACTGTCCAGCATTAGTACTCCTTTTATGTTGGGAATCTGCCCTTATGTGAGCCTTGTTTGGAACCAGACTCAGCCTCCTTCTGTGAAACTTCCCCAAAGAACGTAAGACTGAACTCAGCCAGTCAGATGTTTCCATGAAGGACTCTAAGTCTGGGACAAGTGACACAAAGAAACAGGAACAACTTACATTTCATTTTGGCAAAGACAAAGACAGTAAAACTACCAATTGATAACGTGTTGGGTATTGGTGGTGCCAATAGAAGCAACCAATGCAGCCTAACCAGATGGTTCTGTGGTATAACTTGGCTGTGATTCCACTACCTGGCTTCCCCCTAGACCCTGCCTGGCTCCAAAATCTGGTTCCCCAGCCTCCTCTAAGAGTCTGTTAATTACCCCCAATTTCTTGCCAGTTAATTCCATCTTTTGCCAAAATTAACCAGAATCAACTTCTGCTGTTTGCAGTCAATAACCATGGCTGGTATAATAGGGACTGGACATTCAGGGAGCTGTAGACAGGGAGTGGAGACAGGGAAATCATTCAGGCTATGGGACAAATTTCTCTTATCCCCAGGATGACTGCAGACACATCTACCAAAATCACCTTCTTAGAGGGATCTAACAGACTCCCTCAAAGGTTTGCTCTATTTTGAATGATTTTTCCCCTTTCATGGAAATGTTCGGATATGGTTTGAGGATAAATGAATAAACATTTCCAGTTCCACAGATTATTCTTCATACTCCTACACAAAGTTTTTAAAACTTTCAATTCTTCGATGACTCCTCTTTTTTAATAAGCTTCATTACACTGTTTAGTAGAATGAATAATAAACTTCTTTGCTGCTAAAAAGAAAGGTATTCCATGAATTATCTGGCCAGCTTTTTTAATGCAATGTGGGCCATAGCAAAAAATAATAATTAAAAAAGGGATTATATTTAACATCTAAGGAAGCTTATGACACAATGATTATTTTTATTAATGATTAAATAGCTAGTATTTGTTTAAATTGGGCAGTGTTATGGTAGGGTTCTGTTTTTCATGGACTCTATTTTCACTTTATTGCTTTTGATAATTTCATATGAAATCAATACATGGAATAGCTTTCTGCACACTTTTTAAAACTTGGGAAATGATTTTCCCCTAAAAAAAAATCATTATAGGGTATTCTAGAAAGTATATCTTTGATTTTTTTAACAGGTTATTTTGTGCTAGATCTTTATTCAGAAGCGTTCTCTAATTATTACATTGTTACTATGGAAATATACAATCTGTTTTATGATATGGTTTTAGAAATGCATTGCTATTAGGCTTGAGTATAAGTAGAAGGTTACCAGCAGAGAAAATCAGGAGGACATTCTGAGCAAAAGGAATCACAAAAAGAAATTAAAAGGCCATTAGAGGGAAAAAAGCACTGCAAATTTGGGGAATGGCAAATGATATTGAGACTTGAATTATTGTATACATAGCAGGGAGGGATGGGAGATAGTTGGAAAGGGTTAGTGGTGATAATAAATAATATCTTTCTTCCACTTCTGGTTCCAGAATCAATTGAGAAATTAGACATAAAAGTCAGAAAAAAAAATCCAGCTTTATTGCTGATAAAGTTGAAAGACCCAGCTTGGATGTACAGTAGGACCTTATAATTCCTTATGGCACATCACAGACTAAATTAATGAATACAGGTCTAAACCAAGCTGGACAAAAGTTGGTATTCTCTTGTACTTATGAAGGAGAAGGTTTACAGATGGAAGAGATGAATAGGAATCCTCAGAATGTGCCTGTCCTAACCAGAAATGGGGCTAGGGGCCATAGGCTCAGCCACACTGAGCCACATAAGTTCATTCTCCCAATTTCTCATCAATCCTATAAACTATCCCTTTCTTTTGGGTTAGAGTGGGGATGGTAAAGGAGAAGAGATAGGGTTGCTTCTTTATTTACCCGCCTGGGATGTAGAGACTACCTTCCTAGGGAAAGAGAAGTATAAAGCATAAATGAGGCTAGAATGTCTAGAGTTGGACTTTTGATAAAAGATGAAGGAAAAAGATGGAGACCAGGAAAACTGAACTAAGGTAGTGGGAGGAATATGCAGAATTGACACTAAGAATAAATCAAAGACAAAGCTACTCTTAGAATTTAGAAAAGGAATTTAGGATCATCAGATGAACATATCACTGTTAAAAAACTCTTTGAAAGAAGGAAACAAAGTCTTTCTGTACAGCAAACAGAAACATTTTGCATCATTCCACTGATTTTTAGCTTTAAATACAATGAATATAGTCATTGAAAATAATGATTTTGATGAAAATTTAATCACATGAAAAGCTGTTTACAATATGTTACAGGATGAAAAATAAAGTCACAAAGTTGTACTTAACATGATCACATCTGTCTCTATGTATGTATATATACATATAAATATATGTTTATATAGTATAAGGTTACCAGCAGAGAGTATATAGAATATATAAAGAGAGAATATATATATATATATATATTTATATATATATATATTTATATAGTATGTGTGTGTATATATATAGTTTTTGCAAAATGGTCTAAGTCATCACAGCTATACACACACACAAAAATATTCTGAAAGAATATACACTAAAATCTTAGGACTAGTTTTCTCTAGGTAGTAGAATCATGGATTTTTTTTTTTTTTATCTTTTGCTTATCTCTACCTTAAATACTCCTATAGTTCTTGAGCATTACTTTTGCAAATTTAAGAAAAATTATTTTTAAAATTAAATTAACAACAAAACATTGCAGGGGCACCTGGGTGGCTCAGTTAGTTAGGCAATTGACTCGGTTTCAGCTCAGTTCATGATCTCAGGGTCATGAGATCAAGCCCCACGTGGGGCTCTGTGCTCAGCAGAGTCTGCTTGGAACTCTCTCTTCCTCTCCCTCTGACACTGCATAATTTAATATTTTAAGGTCTCACTAGGGATTTGTTCAACATTTATTTAGCACTTTCTATATCTGCCAAGCATTAAAGTCTCTGCATGTGTTAGATCACCAGGTTGAGGTTTAGAATATAACCTCAAATAAATATTTTCTAAATATATTACTGCACAATCCATATTACAGGAGTTCAGCAGGTCCCACACTTATTTATATTACTGACCCTATTAGTTCAATGCAGTAAATAAGGAGAAAAATCTTTAGGGTCTTTCTCTTGACATATCTTTTTGGCAAATTTTTCTAAATGAAAGTGAATGTATGAACTTACCCAGCTCAAAGGCAGCAAGAACTTAGACATTACACAAGACGAATATATGTGCTTTTTCTTATACACACAGACTGAACCTCTGGAAGGCAGCAAGTGTTAAGGGTATGGGCTCTAGAATCAGACAGTCTAAATTCAATTCTTTACTCCACCACTTACTATCTGTACAATCTTAAGCAAGTTCCTTAACTGGTAGAGAAGATTAAATGAGAACGTGTATGTAAAATCCAAAGGACATAAAGTTTCCATAATATCATTATTGGGGTTTGAAGAACATGAGTCTCTTGAGTGTGAAACTCTTGTCCACCTTCATTCTCAAGTCATGCAAGTTTGGAAAGTGAGGATGAAAGGGAAGGGTAGTCACTGCAAGCAAGATACAATGTGAAGGAAGGAGGCAAATGGGACAAGGAGTCCTGTCTTTAAGGAAGCTAGACTGAATGGCATCAAAACCAAATTGTGTGTACAGAGTCTCAGGACTTTTTTCCCCTCTCACTCCAGGCCCCACTTCTTCCTTTCATGGGGTTTCACCAATCACTGAGGATGTTGTCATGCGAGTTGGTATAAAGTAGTGAGAAGGGGACCACCAATGACACTCAGGGCTAATGGACTTTGGACACAGAGCATTGGCCCATTCACAGAGACCAGGTCTACCATTTGTACACACAGGTATCCTCAAGGGAAAAACATGTAAATGAATATCTTATAAACATGAATATTCTCTCATTAAATACCTACTTGCAGAATTACCTAAGTACAGCTCATTCCACCTACCATTCATATTTTGGTTTAAACACCATTTGTCTCTAAATAGAACCAATGCTGGGGCAGGGAAGGTACAAAATCAGCCTGAAACATATTGTTTTGTTGCTATAAAGCAACAAAGTACCCAAAATCTAATAGAGAATTATTAAAAGAACATAGGAACTAGTATGAAGAGGCTCCCATTGGATAAATCAGGGACAAACTGAGCATCAAAATAAGCGATGACAATAATGAATCATAACCCATTGGATAAAATTGGAATTCATGAGTCCACAATAATATGAATGAATAAACAGATGAATGAATGAATAAACAGATGAATGAGTGAATGAATAAATAAATACAGAAAGAAAGGTTCTTCCTGACAAAGTGCCAACTAACAATAATGAAGGGTTCATGGAGTGAGAAAATCTCCACTTTTCAACCATCAGAGTAATATTGTTTCAGGCAAGAATTATCAATGGATGCTAAAACTGGTGTGTGAAGAAATGAACAAGACATTTCATAGTTTCAAAGTATCTCTCCACAACTTTAATTACAGAGGGAAAAGTAGTAATTTTCCTCAATAAAACTACTAGGAGCTTGCAAAGTTCCAAAAACTGTATTGTCAAATGTCTCCAGAAGTAAGTCTGACAGGATATGGAATATATTCATTTGTGACAGTAAAGAAAAAGGAAAGCGCTATTGTGCCCTGCAAAATCAACAAGGAAGAATCAGGCTATGGTCTTGGTGACTTTTTTTCTAATTTAGCTTTTGAACACAATCTTTTAGGCTTAGTCTGTTATTTGGGGGAAAATGGGAGCTACATACATGAATGATTCATTTTTTTCATTGTACAGTTTTTTCTTTGGTATGTTGTCTCTGGGATATGAGTGAAAATGGAGAGTAGTACAGAATGAATGCACAATTATTGGTATTTTATAAAATTGCTTTCAGAGCCAGTGTTCAATCAAATAGTGATTTAGAGTTTGCTTAAGTCAACCATTTTATACAACACTATACTTGACCATAAAAAGGAGTGGAAAGTTGGGATTTACAAATCTAATGTAGAGTCTGGTTCTGCTACAGCCACTAAATGTGGAGGATATATCAAAATGGACACCAGGGACCCTGCTCGCACAGAACTTACAGTCTGATGTGTAGTGTAAGTGTATACAGAAAAGTAAATGAGCAGTGGCCCTACATTTTGACCAACACTTAATGGGTTAAGAGCAGTGTACTATGAGAACAAAGAGCAGGAGCATTGAAAGAGAAGAGAGGTGGGAGAAAGATACTCCAGAAAGACACCTCACAATAGATTATCCCAACGGGAAAGCTCCAGAGTATCTTCCTTTCCTTGGATCAAAAAGATAACCAGAGTTATGATGAAGCCAAGAAAAAGCCATTTAAGAAACAAAGGGGTGAAGTAGAGCAGAATTTGCCACTCCAAAATATGTCTCTTTGGCATAAGGATTATCTTAATCTGATTATTTTTAAGAAAACAAAGACATAGAAGAAACTCTGGAAACTGGGCAGAGGTTGCCTCTTTGTGAGGGAAATTTATATGTATAAGGGAAATCTCCATTTGTAAGGGTGTCTCCCCCTCTGTACCAAGAAGAGGGGGATGACTAAATCTCTAGAAACTGTTATCAATGGAGAAAGTAGCAATTTAAATCTGCATAACAACCATACCTTCATTTACTGGACTTTGCCTGATTACCATAAGTGATAACCCTCCCCCACAACGTCTTCTTTTGTCTTTAGCTGGAGATGGTATTTAAGGTGGTGGCTTGGGCCATTTTTCCTGAGTATCTCCCATGTATATAGGAGGTATACATGTTATTAAAGTTCTGTTTGTTTTGTCTTCTGTTAATCAGTCTTTTATCACAGGGGAGTCTCAGCCAACAATCTAGAAGGATAGAGGGAAAATTATTTCCCTCCCCTACAGGGAATATGTAAGAAAGAAAAAGAAGGCAGAAGAAGACATTCTCAGTTTTGCTCCTGTTTTTCTCTTCTTTATCCATGCAGATACCACAAGTAGTTTATGAAGTAAAAAGGAATAAAAGATATAAAAGAAGACAGTAATACAAACACCACCACTATCAAAATTAAAGGTAATCAGTTTTTATGAGTGACACCCTTATTAGTACAGAATCTGGCCAAGAGTAGGCCATCTGAATATGTTTATACTGCTAGTGAGAGTATAAATTGAGATAAACTTTAAAGAAGGAATTTTGGAATAATATTCAATAATCTTATGTCATTCAGTAATTCCCTGTCTAAAAATATATCCTAATTAGGGGAAAACTCAAAGACTTATTGAATAAGTCTGTTAATCATTGTTTATAATTTGGGAAAACAAAAATAACATACAGTAGTAGAAAATTGTTAATGAGATATAATACATCCATATACTAGAATTTTATGCAATCATAAAAATCGAGTTGGAAGCAAGAGATCAGTAAAAACAAATTCTGTGAGCTGTGTCTTGGATACACACTTATGTAACCAGAGCCAACACTCCCTTGTTTTCACAGCATGTCTTTCTCTCTGCCTCTTTTTGGCTATCCACAACCCTTCATATACATCTTTCCTGCTTTTTTATTCATTTATTTATCCAGTAACAACCCCTCATTCCCTCCTTTGCGAATTAGATTTCATTGGTAGATATGTTTTAAAGCAGCTGCTCATAGACTGAAAACAAAGACAAGATTGTGTACATATGTGCAGGTGTAACCGAACTCAAGAGGTTCACCACTTGGGGTGCACTGAATTGAACACAATTCAAGGAAGTGTTGAAAGCAAAGAACTTTTTATTACTTGTTACAAGTAAGGGGACAGGAAGATAGCTCTCAAAGCGCTGTCTTCCTGTGGGGTTAGTACAGGAAGCTTTTATTCAGTGGATTAAGGGGCAGGGACAGGGATCTTGCATATACAGTAAGGAACTTAATACATATTCCATTACTTAGGCACTTTGGTTCAACTGCACATGCCTGGCGTGTCAACATGCTAGTGCATACATCATATGTTCAAAATACAGTGGAAAACTCTGCCCATAAGAGATCTTAGTATTATAATGAGTTAAAGGTAACTTCAGGACAACTTGGGGGGGCTTCTGCATGGGTCCTGAGCTCCAAACCAGCTCAGACTGGCCTATGCTATCAGAGGAAACACCTAGCCTGGCATTTCCTTGTCAGGAACTGCTGGTTCTGCAAAACAAATCATATTCCTTCCCTGCTTTTGTCCCTTTGTCCCTTCTGCCTCGCCACTTCTGCTGATAGCTTTCAGCCCTCTGACCTGAGGAACTCACTGTTGCATCTTGGCTAACACAAATACTGTGCATAGAAAGACTGTCTTAAAACATATAACCAACAAGCAACAGGGGCAGACCCTGGAGAGGGTAAAGAAGGACCAGAAAATTGAGTAAAGGAAGACTTCCTTTCACTGAGTATTTTTTTAAAGATTTTACTCATTTATTTATTTGAGAGAGAGAGAGCACAAGCAGGGGGAGCGGCAAATGGAATGGCAGAGGGAGAGGGAGAAGCAGGCTCCCCGCTGAGCAGTTACTGTAGCCCACTGGAAGGAAATCGGGGAAATAAATATCACAATATTGTGCTCCACTTGTCCTCTGATTTCCTCTCCTGATGCTGCCATTGGCTTCACCCAACCAGAAGAAACCAGAGGGTCAGGGAGCCCATTGACAAGATCCATTGAACTTGAAGTAAGGTACAAAGAAACAGAGAGTTGATCTAGAGAGGCACACAGAGAATACCTCACATAGTCTCTGTCACATACAGTACCATTAACAGTCAGTGGTCATTTTCTCTGCTGACTGGCTGCTGTGTGGTACTAACCTAATTACTGGCTTGTAACACAATGACCCCTCTATGGTTCTGAAATATTCTCCAGATTTTTAGCTGACCCCTGAGCTTCAGACTTCTCCACTCAGGTTTTAAAAGCACAATTTGAAACAAGGAAATGATTGTGTATTAAAAAATTCCCAAATCCTGTACTTCATAACCTTGACATTTTCTATAAGGTCGTCCAGCCAGCATGACCAAATCCTTTAAAGTCCAAGTCCCTGAAGCTCCACACCGCTGTCTTAGGAGGTACCATGCTTGCTGCTGTCTGGGTCCTAGCATACTTCCCCAAGTACTCTGAAAAATTCTTCAAGAATTTGGTCATTTAGCCAAGACCATCTCAACAAAGTTTTATACCTCCTACCTTCTTTGCAAAAATGTGGTATTTAAAATTAGCCCTTGAAAAGTTGCATGAAATTTCTGTAGAAAGAACCAGATCTTAACATCCTAGATCAGTTCACATTTGAAATGAAATCTTCCAGTGCTGATGAAGGAAGAAAGTGAACCATAGTGGAAAGCAACTAGTATTAGAAATCAAAAGCCTACTGATGAGCACTGGGTGTTATGCACAACTAATGAATCATTGAACACTACATCAAAAACTAATGATGTACTATATGTTGGCTAATTGAACTTAAATTAAAAAAAAAAAGAAAAGAAATCAAAAGCCTATATCCTAGTCACAGTTGTGCTGCTGAATAACTGAGTGACTTTGGAGAAGGTACATAAACCTGTATCTATTCTCAGAAATATGAGAGAACTGATTAAATGATCCTTATGGTCCACTAAATGTAAGTACCCTGTAGTTTTAAGAATCTTCTTAAATTAAAGGATGCATAAAATGGTAAGGATGAACTTCTTTGAGAAAGAGTTAAAATTTCCAAGTAACCAATGGAACCTGAATCATATAAGGAAGGGGAAAAGGCCCTTTCCTAAGTATTAGCCCTTTCTCAAGAGAATGGTTTTTTGCTCAATGTTTTCTTCAGAGCAACTTTGACGTCCTTATTCCTCAAGCTATAGATTAGCGGGTTGAGCATGGGCACAACAATGGTGTAGAACAAGGAGGACACTTTCCCCTGATTCATAGGTAAAAGAGAGGATGGTTTGAGGTACATAAACGCCCCTGACCCAAAGAAGAGAGAAACCGCAATTATGTGGGAGCTGCAGGTGCTAAAGGCTTTGGACCTGCCCTTGGTAGAATGAATACGGAGAATGCTGGAGAGGATGAGGGCATAAGAAATGAAGATGGTAACTGTAGGCACACCAATATCGATGCCCACAACAACAAAAACTACCAGCTCATTTACATAGGTGCTGGTGCAAGAACGCTCAAGAAGGGGAAGGATGTCACACATGTAGTGGTTAACCAGATTGTTGGCGCAGAAGGTCAGTCTTACCATGCATGCTGTGTGGGCCATGGCCCCAGCAAACCCCATCACATAGACACCCAACAGGAGGAGTAAGCAGACCTGAAGAGACATGGTGGCCGTGTACACCAGTGGGTTACAGATGGCGGTGTACCGGTCATACGCCATTGCTGACAGGATGAAGGACTCAGAGACGACAAAGAAAAGAAAGAAGAAGAGCTGAGTCATACATCCTGCATAGGAGATGATGTTCTTTCTCAAGACAAAACTCATCAGCATCTTGGGCGTGATAACAGTGGAATAGCAGAAATCTATGAAGGACAAGTTGAAGAGGAAAAAGTACATGGGGGTGTGTAGGTGAGAATTCAGCCCAATCAGGGTTATCAGGCCCAGGTTCCCCACCATGGTGACCACATAGGAACCTAGAAACAGGAAGAAGAGAGGGATCTGGAGTCTCGGCTGGTTGGTTAGGCCTGCAAGGATAAACTCTGTCACAGAGGAGTTCTCAGCTCCCATTCTTATTAAAGGCATTCTGTGGGAACTAGGGGAAAGAGTCTCTTAGAGGGGGAGAGAGAGAGAAAAGAGAGAAACAGAGACAGAGACCCCCCTCTCTCCTCCCAGTCACCTCCCGTTCTTGAGAACTGGATCCACACAGAGAGATTTTGGACTTCAGCAGAAAGGCCTCTCAAGATGCCTGTGGGTCTGTTCTCATGGCCCCCTAAGGACTCTTCCACTGGAGCACCCCCTGGAGGATGGACCTTTCTCCATGGTGAGGGCAGATGCTGCCAGGAAGAATGGTCTCAAAGATGAGCTGAGGAGTCTCCCGTGTCTTTACTTTGGTCCATTATTGTGTCCTTCCAACTCCAACTTCTGCTCAAGATTATAAAACCTGGAGCCAATATCTGGAGAGAGTCCTCTCAGAGGTTGGAGCCAGCCCAACTGTGCCTGGAGTTTCCACCTCGTGGTCACCCCAGACAGCGCAGAAAAGGGAGGTGGTCTTTCCCAAAGCCTTTACTACCTGAGGTTGGGGACTTATGAAAAGTTCAGCCCAGATTCAGTCGCTCACCCTCCTTCAGCCTAGAGCCCTAATGATGCACCTTTCAGTCCAATTCTTATCCACAATTGTTCAGACAGATAAATGGGTGTGGTGCTAACACAGGTAAAGGAACTAAGCACAGACCATTTTAGCTCCTGTTCTGTTTGAAGGATCAGAATTTGGACTGCCTTAGAATTTGTTCTGAGCTAAAGAAGGTGATACCTGATGGAGGCTTTGCCCTAAGGCTGTTTCCCAGTTTGTAGAAGGGAGACCCGTGCCATCTGGTGACAGGAGACTGAGCAGTTTTATTCTGGATTTAAGGATCTGGGGACCTGATTAGAAGTAGAAAGTCAGAGGATCCCTCGGGACCCCATCTAAGGTGCTCCTGAGATAGCATTTGGAGCAAGTCTGACCCTAGAAACTAACTTTTTAAAAAAAGGAATATTTTCTTGTACCCTTGATAATATTTGAATGGGCTTTTAGAAACATTATTTATTTGTCCAATTAACATCTATTCAGTAAAATGCAAAGTATTGTGCAAAAATGATAACTTACCATTAATTGAGCACTTACTATGTATACCAAACATTCTTCCTGTCCTAGCACTTCTGTACTGACTCCAGCAGGCCAGAATCCAATACCATTTCACATACAATACTTCCTTTTAATTCTCCCTCAAATCCTTTGAACTAGGTTTTATCACTCCCATTTTAGAGATGCAGTAATTCACCAGATGTTAAATTACAAAGACCATATGAAATCTAGGTCCATCTTACTCCAAATCTGTTGTTCTTAATAATTGTGTTTAACCTCTTCCTGTGGGAAATAATGAAATATATGAGCAGGGTCCTTGCTCTCAGGGGTCTGACAATCTACTGGAAAAGATAAGCTAAAACACACCGAACTTATTTTACTGAAAAAACATGATAAGATCCAGAAAAGGTAAAAATAAAATGCTATTCAAGTTCAGAGAAGGACATTCCATACACTACTTAAATTTCAGTTTATCACAGAATTTGCATGATATCTAGTCCAAGGAGAAACAGAAACTCCCTGTGATCTCTTGGAATTTGAGCTTGGCAGTAAAGAGAAAACCCTGTCAGTTAAGATCATATTTTTCCAAAATTGCTAAATTGTTGGAATTCTTGATGGCCCCTGTCCTCCATCCTGTCAGCTCTCCTTCAGGAGGCTCTCAGTGCCCTCATGCTGACTCTCATGGCCTTGTAGCTTGACCCCTCTTCTTCCCACCAGACCCACCAACGTTTGTTTCCCTGTTTTGCTTACTTTGCTCATTTTCTAACTCTCCCTCATGACAGAAGTTATCCCACTGTGCCCCAGTCTCTTAGAGTCTTGCTTGAGCTCAGTGACAGCTAATTCACATATTTGGGGTCTCATAGATTTGAAACAATATTAAAATCTAGTCCTGTGGTTCACAAATCTAGCTATACAACTGAGTCAGATAAATCTGTGCATATTAAAAGTACATATTCTCTTACTCCAATATAAACATAATAAATCAGAATCTCCAGAAGTAAGACTTTATAATCTGTTTTTTTCTTCTAAATCTATCCCTAGTGATTGGGATATTTAGCCAGGTTTGGGATTCACTGATCTAACCCTCCTACCCTACGTCTTCCAGACAGAAAAACTGAAGCCCACCAGTCACAAGCTGGTTGGTAGTAGAGTCTGGAATAAAACATGAATCTTTAACTCCTCCAGTTGGAGGGGTTTTCTAGCCTATCCAGAAGAAGCCTACCTGGTCTTTGATTTGGTTGACTACAATTCAGAGTACAAGTAAAGGACATAATTGGACGTCAAACCTGGAACAGCACCCCAGGGTCAGATTGGGGAGAAACTTAAATGCCAAGACATGTGTATGCAGTGTGAATCCATGGAACATTTTGAACAGAGGAATGGCATGACCAGGGGAATGACATGATCAGGTGTGCTGAGGAAGACCAATCAGTCTAATAGGCTATTGGATGTCAATGACTTGATACAATAGTCCCTCCAGGCAATGTTCTATCTTGTAATTCAGGCAAGATGCTTTAACTCAAAGCACAACAATAAGAAAAGTGACAAAGGATGGACTTTCAGAACGAGAAAGAGATAAATGGAGCAAAAGGCCTTTCTAAATGTTTTAGCACATTACAATCACATAATGTGGCTGGCCCCTGCCTTTTATAGCCATGGTGTCATCTACTGTCCACTCTGAACATGTTTACAAGGCCCTGAGTTCACATCCCATCACTAAGCTCTCTGTGTCAGACATTGTTTCTGCCTCATTTCAGCCTATCTTTTTGGCTTCTGCTGTTGCCGTGGCAGCTGGCTGCATGCAGTTGCATTCAAAACACAATCCACCAGCTGCACCACTTTCTCCTGCTTTCTGCCCTAAGATGTCCCTGCCACCACACACAGGCTGTCTGCCGGAATGCACCCAACCGCTCTGGTGCATGTGCAAACCTGGAAGTATGAAGGAGGTAACCCCCCTTGGGAGTCAGTGGATAAATGCTCTGTTCTTCTGTGTCTCTGGTGCTTTGTTCTTCATTGATTCTCAAAGGGGCCTCAGAGGGAATGATTGTGAATTTCCCATTAAGGTAAACACCTCGATAGCCCACCTTGGATTGGCTTCCCATCCTTCCCTGCTTCACTCTTCCTCTTCCCTCAGGTCACTTCCAAAAATAAGCTACATGCACACAAATCCTTGTCCCCAGCACAGCTTTTTTATGGAAACCCCATCTAAGGTGCTCCTAAGATAGTATTTGGAGCAAGTCTGACCAAAATATGCCTTACTCCACCTGGGAGGAAGAAGCCTCACCCAAACCTGTTTGATTCCAGGTCAGGAAACTAAATAAGAGTCACTAAATTTATCAAGTACCAGAAATTCCATGTTTCGGAAAATTTGTATGTCTTGAGTATGCCCGAGCAAAATGCCAAAATGCCAGAAGAAATAGGATATCAAATCATTACCAGCTTATACCCTCATGCAGATTAGCCAGAAAGTCATATAGGAGCTTGTCCTTAGATCTACTGCTGCTCTCCTCATGATGTTTTGCTGTCTTTGTGATCACCCATATACTTCCATGAGCTGTGGTGGATAGGAACTAGGTTTATCCATGTGTATATCTTTAAAACCAAATATCAAACCTGGCTTGCAGCAGCTCATAAAACATTTATTAATCTCATATTCTCAACCTTCCTCATCTGTAAAATGGGGATAATGATAATAGTCCATAAGTTTGTTGTGCAGGTTAAATTAAATCATAAAATGGAAGAGCCTAGCAAAGAGGCTGACATATGGAGGAACCTCAATAAATGTTATAGGAAATATACATAAAACATACATAAAATATATATCATTTTGGGAGGGAATGAGGGGAAGAAAAAGCTTCTAAAAGCTAGATGAGCCTGAAAGGGGCAAGAGAAAAGCTAAAAATATAGGGAGGAAGAGGAGAGCTGATTGCTGGAAATAAGATAAATTCAGGAATAATGTTTTTTCTTCAAAACTTTATCTAAGACCCAACTCTCCAACATAACTTAATCCACAAACAGGATCAGGATCCTTGAGTATTTCACCTGTCCCTACTTCCTGTTCCACCATGAATGACCTATTCTTCAAATAACCGTACCACAAAGGCCAAATTATGACGTCAGGTGAGGTTTCCTTCACAGCTTCCATGCTTCTCTTTCTGTGCCCATTTCTAGTCTTGGCAAAAATTCCTCTTCCCCAAACACACACAGTCCTAATGCTTGTTCTACCTTTGATTGTCACAAGCAGTTCTCAGGAAAGATCTTACAAATTCATCAACACAGTCTATGAAGGACTTGTTGGGGATCATCCACATTCCACACCTTCTTCCAGAAATTGTTTTTTTAATGAAGTCAAATTCTATAACCAAAAAAACATATCTCTATGAAATTTGAAACAGCACTCAATTGATGAAAGGTACATTTTGGTGGGGATGGGGCAGCTGAAGTCATCATGTGGTGGGTTTGTAATCAGAATTGCTTTGGCAGCTGTCTGTCCTCCACTTGGCAAGCTAATTACAACTCCTATATCAGTCCTGTGTGTGTGCTCATGTCTTCTTGTGTGAGTGTTGGATGACATTTGTGCATTCCCACTGCTTGCCTGTCTTTCACACGAGGGATATATATTTAATCACTCAAGGCCTCAAGCACAAATCTTACACTTAGAAATTTGCCACTGCTGTGGTGATTACAATAAATCCCAATCCCTGCTCTCATTCCTACTGTAATCAACTCACAATTAAAGAAAATAAATCATTATTACAAACCTGAAATAAGACCCACAGGAAAAGAGCTCCATGGGGCACAGACAGCAAAGAAGACCCAAGCTTCATTAAAAGTTGACTTTTCTCTAGGAGCCTTAGAGGATTCTTGTTTGGATGATAGAACAACCAAGAAAAGTTTCTTTGGATTTATGTCACCTCAGAGCCTGTTGCCATGGGAACTACATTTCAAAATCTTCTCAACTGGGGCTTCACTAAAGTCATGTTCCTTGAAGAGCAGATGAAGCCCAAGCAGGAAGCAGTGTAGGAAGAACTATTCTTAACTGTATTCTTTTGTTGCAAAGTTGCCCTCTTTCCAAAACTTGAATCTCTATATAGTGCTTCTTTATTTATTTATTTCTATTTTTTCCATCTTTTTTTTTCCATTATAATCTATTTGTGTCATTCCATGCGTGTCACCTGTAAATGCAATACAGTGTCTCTTATGCATTAACCCTCAGACTTCTGGTGGCACGATGCTGGTCCCAAGTACACTGACCATCACCACACACAGAGGAGTCCACGCACAAGTGACACTTCTATAAGAAGAGACACAGAACCTCACTGAAGAGAAAAGATGGCAGCTGAAAGATCTTTGTTTGAAATAGCCACAGTTAACTTCTGAGAAAGCAAATATCAAGGGTTATGTGGTTCTGCATATATTTAATCTCAATGTATTTTATTAAGCATTTTCACCTCCTTAACACATAAATCTCTACATAAATAATATACATTTTTAACATAGAATCCTAGACTCTAGACCTGAGAGGTCTATATGGGGGCAGGGCAGTAATGAACACACAGTGAACACTATGTACCAAGCTAGCTAGTTTTACATACATTATGTCATTTATAGGAAATGAATAATCTTCAGAAAGTACAGATTTGGCATGCTTAAAAATAACATCCAATGGATTCAAGAATATTAATGCTAGAACTAATATTTTACATTTTTTAAATGCTTACTACATGTCAGGAACTATGCTAAGTGCTTTACACAATTAATTCATTAGTTTTTACAAAAATCCTGTTAATAGGTATTATTATGCTACTCCACACAAGAACATTTCCTTGAATCAAAGGAATCAAACATACTTACCTCGTAGTTAAGACAGTCTAGTCTTTTTGAACCTCTAGGCATTTGTAGTGATGAAGGCATAAGCAGGATTTGCTAGATTAATGATCATGGGGGTGGAGAATGGAGATGAAAGTTCAAATATCAAAGGTGATGAAGATTTCAATTCCAGGACACAGAAAAAAGGGAAATAAAGAGGGAAAATAAAGAGCTAGAATTTAAACCCGAATGTCCTGTGCTAGAAGTATATCTAAGAGGGATGGTCAGTGAACGGCCATCAGCCCTACAGGGGAGCTTGGGAGATCATGGAGACGTGTATTGGGAAATCATGTAAGTAGAGGATCCCAGAAACCACAAGTCAAAGGTAAAGGATGGAACCTTTCTACACAAGTGAGGAAGTCATTAGTAAATGTGTCAGTGAAGACAAATGTGGTGGTTTTGAGCAGTCTTTGTAGCCAGATGATCTGGGTTCTGATCACATCACTCACTGGCAGAATAAGCTTATCATGTTTGTGTCTCAGGAACCCCATCTATAAGCAGAGATATTGACACCTAACATATAGGATTGTTCTGAGGATCAACTGTCATAACATTTAATAAGTACAGTTGACCCTCAAACAATGTGGGTTTGAAATGTTGCAGGCCACACGGATTTGTTTCAGTACACACAGTACAGTACTATAAATGTACTTTCTTTTCCTTCTGATTTTCTTAATAACACTTTCTTTTCTCTAGCTTACTTTATTGTAAAGATACAGTATGTGATACATATACAAAATATGTGTTAATCAACTGTTTATGTTATCGGTAAAGGCTTCTGGTCAGCAGTAGGCTATGAGTTAAGTTGTGGGGGAGTCAAAAGTTACACACACATTTTTTTACTTCATGGGATTTGGTGCCCCTAACTCCTGCGTTGTTCAGGGGTCAATTGTAATTGTGAATTGAAGTATCACAGGGCCCTTATTCCTCTATTTCTTTTCTTAACCACTTGATCAGATTCTGCTGTTCATCCACTGCTTCAGGAGTGAATTTTCTGAGCCCCAACTATATTACAAGCCACTGCAAGGCACAATCATGTTGAAATGCTATTTAATTTACACACCCAATATTGAACACAATGATGAACACGTATAATGTTCATTAATACTTACTAAGTTCAGTAGAAATAAATATATATATAGTTCAATAAAAGCCCAGATGTGACGGGGCACCTGGGTGGCTCAATCATTAAGCGTCTGCCTTCGGCTCAGGTCATGATCCCAGGGTTCTGGGATCGAGCCCCGCATCGGGGTCCCTGCTCGGCGGGAAGCCTGCTTCTCCCTCTCCCACTCACCCTGCTCTCGTTATCTCTCTCTCTGTCAAAAAAATAAATAAAATCTTTAAAAAAAAAAAAAGCCCAGATGTGAAAAACTGATCAATTCAGGGGTACATTTATTTTTCAAATACTGAAGGAATTTCTTAGAAGTGTCCTATAAATAGTTATGTAAG
Organism: Phoca vitulina; assembly: GCF_004348235.1. Taxonomy (NCBI): domain Eukaryota; kingdom Metazoa; phylum Chordata; class Mammalia; order Carnivora; family Phocidae; genus Phoca; species Phoca vitulina. Next base: position 266,367 of record NW_022589737.1, read on the forward strand.
CCCTTTTCTGAAAAAATAAATAATGTAGGTTATATATAACTGGTTTATATATAACTGTAAATATTTTTGACATTTTAAATATACTAATGTTGACGCTGAACTGACAGTCATGCCAAGTGATGTGTGCCTATGGGTGTGACCTCTAGGATCAAGATATTTACAGAATAGAAGAAAGCTCCCAACATATTGAAGACTGGCAAAGGAAAGTTACTCAGTGACAGAAAGAGCTACTGAGCCTTCCCAAGTCGGGAGCTGCCCGGAGCTCAGTTTCATCATAGCCCACAGTTTGTGGCTCTTAAAATAGGAATCCATTTTTAAGTGACATTTAACTCAGCAATATATGTGCTATAAAAAGCAAATTACACTGACACTAGCAGTGTAAAATATATGATTTCAAGGTGTGTTAAGGGCATGCCATGTTCCAAGATCATGCTAGAGGGGACAAATACAAGGAGATAACATGGCCTCTTTTAAAGGCAGTTTGATGGAAGGGGGGTTATTCTAGGCATTAGTGGAGATGTCTCAATTGATTTAAAAAAAATAAATCCTAAAAATGAAGATTCACCAACTTTGTAGGAAGCAACAGACTTAACTTGTTGGACAGAAATGTCTCAGAAATTCTAACTGTAGGAAGCCAAAGACTCTATTTTTTAACCTCTTGTCTGGTCAGGAAAGCCACAAAACCTCTGTAATGTTTTCTTGCATTTTTCAAAGGTTTCTCTAGAGAACTTCTCTAAAAACTAGTTTTAATCAAGAAGCAATGTGATAGAGTGAAGGAACCAGGATTAGGAGTCTAAAGACCTAGTTGTGTGGCCTTGGAAAACTAAAAATGTCTCTCAGTCTGGGATTTCTTCTTCTGTCCAAAGGAATATCAAAACCTGTCTTATTTACCTGGTGATGTTTTGTACAGAACAGCAGATGGCTTCTTCACTGCCTATCATTAAATATTGAAGTACCTCAAATTTCCAACCTCGCCTTTCTCATCTCCTCAAACTGTAATTCCACTCACTCCTAAGGTTTCAATATCATCAATTGCTGTGTTAATTAACTGTTAATTGCCTTAAGTATTCAACTGCTAAAAGGACTCCCAAGATTCAAACCTTTATTCTCTAATAACAGCTTTATCTCAAGTAAAAAATACTGCAGTAGCAGAAGGGCATGCAATGAAAGGGTCCAGATATTTCTGGCACAGGCTTTCTTGCCCTCCCACCACTGGGTTACACAACATGCAGTTTGTCTTCAGGTCTTAAACCACCACCAGCTATATGGGAAACTTCTTGGTACCTAGAAGTCCAAGGTCTGCTACTCTTATACTGAGCGGTCTTGTAGGTGTAGTCAACGTATGTGACCAGCCTGAACTGTTGAAACCCCTCAGGCTCTGCTGAAACCAGATGCAATTATTATTATTATTATATTGAATTATTATAATCCAATTATTATTACTAGATAGTGTTGGCAAGCTGTCACATCCTGCCCAAACAGGATGTGACCCATGGTTATAAAACACCATTTATGTGTGGTTTACCTATGGAAACACCTATGAAAATAGGATTGGCTAACGGTTAGTACCATGCCCTAGGGAGCTCTGGAGATAAACATATAGTCACTCCATACTGGCTAAGATTAGCCCATTCTGTACAATTGATAGCTGCCAAATGTATTTGTCTAATTTATACTTACGTCCTGTACTGTAAGTATAAATGCTTGCTATTTTAAATGCTTACTATGTGTCACTCTCTCTAAAAATAATAATAATAATAATAAATAAAATGGAAATCTTATTTTAGCATCCTTTACCTAACCATCTACATGTATGTATTTGATTTTATATATACTTATATAAAATTGGGGGGGTGGATATGCACCTATACTTCACATGCTCTCAGAATCAGCTTCTTTGTCTTCCTGCTGGTTGCCTCATCATTAAAATATAATTGATATATAATATATGTATAATTATATATGAAATATAATTTTAACGTGTGCTAGGAACAAGTAAATATTTAAGACTCAAGCTTTTTCAAATTACAGCACTAATATGAATGGTTAACATTTCTTAGATGCTTACTATAAGCCAGGCATTGTACTGTGTGTATACTCTATCTCATTTAATTCGTAATGAAATCAATTCTTATACTGTTACTTGTTACTTGTTATTATACTAATTTTAGTATAAAAATTATACTAACTTTACAAATGAAGAAACTGAATTTTACAGAAGTTGCTAATTTTCTAGAATTCACAGAAGTGACAGGCCAAGAGGCAAATCCAAATTGTCTTAATCTAGTAGCCAAATTCTTAGCCACTGATAATCCATTTTCTTTGAGTTTGTAGTTTCTCTGTACGTTGGCCGAATGGTTTTGCCATAAACAAACACTTCAAATTTCAATATCTCCTAAAAAATAACTTTCTTAGACCCCCCTCCTTGCACTATCTGTCCCCAACTCCCTCCCTTTGGATGGAGCTTCTGCCATATGACCAAGGAAGGGATACAGTCCTGACAAATAATCAGTCTTCCCTGAGAATGTATTCCTAATACTTCTGCCTCCCCTATCACCCTGCCTCAGTAAGTTCAAAACCCACATTTAAAGCAAGAGCTTGACACTTATACCCCACTGCATAGTTTGAAACCCACTTTATGCCGTATCTTAATCAATCCTTGCAATTCTGGGAGAATATACTATGTTCCTACTTTTCCAGAAAAGAAAACTGGGTCACAAATAACCTTTATAACCCCAGTGGTGATTTCTTGCCTCCAAATTTCAAAGTTCATGATCTTTCTAATATTTTCTTTTCTGCCAAGCATCCCCTAACTTTTCCAGAACTTTGGATCCAAAAGGAAACTGTAACAATGAGACTGAAACATTCTAGAAAAAGACCAAAGTCAGGGAGATAAAATGTGTACCAAATGCAGAGTAGTTTTGGGAAATAAATCCAGGGCCCAGAGCCAAACATCCCTGGGACAAAGTATACTATAAGTGGAAGCAATCCTAACTGAGTTTTGGATCTCTATTCCTACCCCAAACAACAAAATGCAGACCTTTGATGCATTTTTTAAAAAATCAAACCAAATCCACACCAATTAAATGGGTGGCCTGGCCCCACAGCACTCTCTCTGCCCACACACCTCATTAAGAAGAGGGCAGCATAAAACCACAGGGCTCCACCTACTCAGAGACAGCAGACTGGTACCATTCCCAGGTAAAGTCCCAATCTCTGCATCCTCTACCAGCAAGGACATATTCAAGGTCAAATCTCCCTGTAATTACCAGTGTCCTGGCCCGTAGCCTGCCATGTTATTTACAGAATCATCTCCTGCTCCTCGCACAGATACTCCCAAGACTGGAACTGTACACACTTCCTGCTCAGAACCAGCTGCCTAAATCTATTGTGTCCTCACTCTGCTTATCCTGGGATTCCATCCTGACAGCTGTGCATGCCCACACTCAGCAATATTATACATTGCTACATATAGCAATTATATATTTATATATAATAATATATAAATTATATATAATAATAATATTGCTTATTATCACTTGCACACACAAACGCAGAGCACATGCTCACAGGTCCCCCACTGCCTGCACAGGGGCCCTACCTGCCTGGTACCTTCCTGGGATCTGATGGTCAAGTTCATAGCTATGTGCTTCCCTCTGTTTCTGATGTCCCTGACATTTTCCAAGAGTTCTGCACCACTGTGTTGTTGTCATGGGCCACCTTTGAATTGTAGCCTATAGTTTGAAAAGCACCTGTGTGAAGACTGACTGCACTTTGGAGACTGAAAAAACGGGGGGTTGGGGGGACAGGTGGTAAGATAGTTCAGCTTAAACTATTATCATTTCCATAATTTTTCAATCAAAAATCTAGAACAAGCTATTTTATCTTCAGATTAATTTTTATTAACTTGAAAAATAAAGTTTCAAACCATGTAAATCTCATTATTGGGGGCACAATAATCTTTTCCAAGATTAGAGCCTCAGAAGTTCTTCAGCAAGAAAATTATTATTTCTGAGCTGTTTCATTCCCCACCTCCAAAGTTACTGATAGATATTGTTAGTGCCTAAAACCCTGGTACATAATATGTGCTGGATAAATGTTGCTTCTATTGCTTCTCTACTTTTCTTTCCATATCATTGTGAGCCCCATCCAAACCATGTGTTGTTTTGGGCTCTCAATTCATTCATCCACTTCACAATCCTGATTAAAGAGAATGTGGAATCACTGGGAGGTAAGACCTGACTCCTATTTTTTGTGATGCTATTTGCTTACTAAACTGTCCACTGAGAGAACCTCAACCTCACATTGCCTGTTTCTTCACCATTAAGTGGGAAAAAGCCATCAGTTCCTCTAATTTCTCTTTCTAGGGAATGGTGATGGAAAATCAATGTCAACTCCTTTCGCACTGCATTCACTTCTTTCCTCCAACACCGCTTCAAACCTGTACCACTCCCCTACATCTAAACTCAACTTGAGAGGTGCCTGGGTGGCTCAGTCGGTTGAGCATTTGACTCTTGATTTCAGATCATGATCTCAGGGTCATGGGATGGAGCCCCACATCAGGCTCTGTGCTCAGCTGTTTATCCCTCTCCCTCTGCTCTCTCTCTCTCTCTCTCTCATAAATAAATAAATAAAATCTTGAAACTCAACTTGAGACAATAAATCCTCTAAAACATATCACCTACCCCAGGAAGTAGACATCAACATGAAACCGCCTAAGTGCTGGTGCCAGCATGCATGTTAGCAGATACAGGCCACTGCTGGCCTACCTAGGTCCAATAGCTGTTTGGAAAGAGAACTCCCAGAGGAGAAGCCTGAGTCAGTGCATTTAGCTGGAATGAGTGCAGTTCCTTTCCCTACCATGACACAAGAAGGCCCAACCACAAAACTTGGGCACAGTGCCTGCCAAATCAAAAATTTGGAAGGAGGCAAAGAAGTAACCCCCAAGAATTGCTGAAAGACTATGTCCCACTCTCATTCTCCATTCCAGCAGAGGGCTGCCTTGAGAGAGCATTCCTGTCCCAGGGCTTCCTATCAGTTTCTTTCCCATTAAATTCAGTAACCAGCAGGGTGACTTTGTGGTCAACCCATGTAGAAATCACCCAGCTCACCACAAGCATGATGAGACTGGCCAATACAAGATGACAAGTTCTATCTTCCTGCATTAGATTCCTGCCTGTCTGTCTGCCTCTAGATACCTTCTGCCATGTAGGACAACTGCAGTAGGACATTCACTGTTTCATCTGAATTCCTTTATTCATGTCATAGTCTTTCTTCAAATGCTCGGTGATCCATGGCTGTTCTCTTGAAACTCAGTGCCCTAAGTTGATAGGACACTCAACAGGCTTGAACCACACTTGGAAACTGGAAGACTTCACCCTTCAGTGGTTCGTGTAGGAACCCCCAACTTCATTATCTATAGGTCTTTCCTCAAACACTGGGCAGTTTCCCTAGAAAGGAGACCCTGATCTAATTTAAGAGGCAGAAGGAAAGTGGCCTTAATAATAACATGCCAACAGTCAGAGAGTTTGGTGATTAACTCCCGAGAATTTCACCTAATCCCTATCTTTTAAGTTTGGTCCCCTTGCCCATAGCATGCCTGGTGTCTAGAGTCCAGGGGCCCCTGTGGCTCAAACTCTTCAAGCAGTAAGCCTTAAAATTTCTGCCAGGCTGGAGAAGGGCAGAAAAATTGCAAAATTTTACCTGTGAGGGGGGAGGAAAATAACATATAATAATTTCTCAACAATTTTCCTGGCATATTAGCTATAAGCAGCAAATTAAAGTCTCTAAGCCTCATTTACCTCATCTGTTAAATGGGGTAGCAGAACCCAACTCTCACTGTTGTTTAAGTCAGGAAATGGGTTCCTTTTTTGTCTTTACATATCATATAGATTTTGAAAAGAAAATTTCAGTAAATTTTAAGTCGAATATGAAACCTCATATTTCCTTTAGAAAGGAAGAAAACCAGGGGAAAAGAGGAAGTTTCTGGCATTATGCAAAGTGCTTTCCAAAAACTGTGTACATTATTCTTAATGGCAACCATGTATTATTATTTCTTCTTTCAAGTAACTAAGCTGTGTTTAACAAAGTGAAATAATTAGCTCAAAATCACTTGGTTAGTAAGTCAGAGAAAAGCTGCAATCTCATGCCTACCTTCTCTCAAAAGATTATGTTCTTACCAAAGCAAAGCTGGCGGCATCACAATTCCGGACTTCCAGCTCTACTACAAAGCTGTCATCATCAAGACAGTATGGTACTGGCACAAAAACAGACACATAGATCAATGGAACAGAATAGAGAGCCCAGAAATGGACCCTCAACTCTATGGTCAACTAATCTTTGACAAAGCAGGAAAGAATGTCCAATGGAAAAAAGACAGTCTCTTCAACAAATGGTGTTGGGAAAATTGGACAGCCACATGCAGAAGAATGAAACTGGACCATTTCCTTACACCACACACAAAAATAGACTCCAAATGGTTGAAAGACCTCAATGTGAGACAGGAGTCCATCAAAATCCTAAAGGAGAACACAGGCAGCAACCTCTTCGACCTCAGCCGCAGCAACTTCTTCCTAGAAACATCGCCAAAGGCAAGGGAAGCAAGGGCAAAAATGAACTATTGGGACTTCATCAAGATAAAAAGCTTTTGCAAAGCAAAGGAAACAGTCAACAAAACCAAAAGACAACTGACAGAATGGGAGAAGATATTTGCAAATGACCTATCAGATAAAGGGCTAGTATCCAAAATCTATAAAGAACTCATCAAACTCAACACCAAAAGAACAAAGAATCCAATCAAGAAATGGGCAGAAGACATGAACAGACATTT
>NW_022589737.1:288195-356760 GCF_004348235.1 Phoca vitulina
GGGGAGAAGAACCATGAGAGACGATGGACTCTGAAAAACAAACTGAGGGTTCTAGAGGGGAGGGGGTTGGGAGGATGGGTTAGCCTGGTGATGGGTATTGAGGAGGGCACGTTCTGCATGGAGCACTGGGTGTTATGCACAAACAATGAATCATGGAACACTAAATCTAAAACTAATGATGTAATGTATGGGGATTAACATAACAATAAAAAAATTTAAAAAAAAAAAAAAAGGAAGGCTTATTTCTACGGTATACTTTTTTGTGCCATTTAATTTTCTTACCATACATATGTATTTTCTAGAAAAAAACCATTACTTTCTATCTGAAAGTTAATCACCCACTCTTAATCTGATCGTGCTTTCTATAAAAAAATAAAATAAAGCTACAGCAAACACTATATTCAGTAGTGAAAGCCTGAATGCTTTTACCCTAAGATCAGAAACAACACAGGGATGTCCATTATTTTCAGCTCTATTCATCATTGTATTAGAGTTCTTAGAGCAATGAGGAAAATGAAAGATCATTAAGGAAGAATCAAGTCTTTATTTGCAAGTGACATGATTATGTATATAGAAATAAAAAGATTTCCTATTTCCTCTTTTGCTAATTTAATAAGTAAAATATTTAATAAAAGAAGCTAGCAAGGTGGCTGGATAAAAAATTAATGCATGACCCTTGAACAACACAGGGGTTGGGGTATCAACTCCCACATGATTGAAAATCCACATATAAATTTTGACTCCCCAAAAACTTAACTACTAATAGCCTACCATTGACTAGAAGCCTTACTGATAACATAAACAATTAATTCATATTTTGTATATTATATTGTATATACTGTATGAGCTAGAGAAAAGAAAATGTTATTAAGAAGGGATGCCTGGGTGGCTCAGTCGGTTAAGCATCTGCCTTCAGCTCAGGTCGTGATCCCAGGGTCCTGGGATCAAGCCGCACCAGGCTCCCTGCTCGGCCGGGAGCCTGCTTCTCCCTCTCCCTCTCCCCCCCCCCACCCCCCGATTGTGATGTCTCTCTCTCTCTCTCTGTCAAATAAATAAAATCTTAAAAAAAAGAAAATCATAAGAAAAAATACATTTACAGTACTATACTGTAAAAAAATCCATGCATAAATGGACCCACACAGTGCAAACCCATGTAGTCCAAGGGTCAACTCCATATAAAAAGAAAATGTATTTCTATATACTAGTAATAAATAATAAAAAATTAAATTTTAAGGGACCCCTGGGTGGCTCAGTCTGTTAAGAATCTGCCTTCGGCTCGGGTCATGATCCCAGGGTCCTGGGATCGAGTCCCGCATCGGGCTCCCTGCTCCATGGGGAGCCTGCTTCTCCCTCTGCCTCTGCCTCTCTCTCTCTGTCTCTCATGAGTAAATAAAATCTTTTTTAAAAGATTAAATTTTTAAAAACCCATTTAAAACAGCATAAAAGATATCAAATTTCTAGAATAAACATAATATCCACTTCAAAACAAGACAAGAATTTTTGTTCTTATCACTTCGATTCAACATTGTGCTGGCAGAATACAGCACTTTGGCTCCAAGCCAGCTTCTCTCCAACTAGTCACATAAGAATATTGTCCCATGGTCTTCAAGTAGATCCGTAGAAATATAGCCAATACAATTTAAAGAAAAGATACGGCCTTTTCTCTAAATGATTCTAAAGGAATTGAATATCTTCTTGAAAAAAATAATAAACTTACTGCCTCACACCATACATTATAACTAATTTAAAATTGATCAAAAATCTAAACATTAAAGGAAAAACAAAGCTTTCAGAAGAAAACATGAGAATATATTTATAACTTCGTAATAAAGATTAAATAGGACACAGCACTAACAGTCAAGAAAAAAGTTGATAGATTGAGCTTCATTAAAATTAAAACATCTATTATCAAAAAGACATCATTAGGAATGGCCATCTGAATGGGCAAGACACAGACTGAACAAAAATAACTACAATGTGTATGTCTAAAAAAGGACTCATATCCAGAATATGCTTTCTTAAAACTCAAACTAATAAGAAAAAAAAACTAATGACGTACTATATGTTGGCCAAATGAACTTAATAAAAAATACATATATATATTGGCAAAAAAAAATAAGAAAAAGAGCTTAGACACTATTTTTGTGCAGGCAAAACACTTGCACAGGCACTTCACAAAGGGTGATCTCCAAATAGCTAATGAATATATTATGAATATATATCTATGTCACCTGCAAATCAACATCATTACTTATTAGGGAAATGTAAGAAAAAGACTAAAGTGATATTGCACTACATATCCAAAAGAGTAGTTAAAATGAAAAAAATTGAAAACAATCAGTGTTCAGAAGGATGAGGAGTGTCCTTACCTGGAAACTGTTGGAAGTGCAAACCAGTTTAAAATCTTTGGAATACAGATGGTAGTATTTAAGAAGCCTAGAGGTATATCTATTCTGTGACCCAATAAATCCACAGCTAGGTACAAACCTGAGAGAAATGAGTATATTTCAAAGAAACTATACGCTCATGAATGTTCATAGTATCTTTATTCAAAATAATATGCAGAAACTGAAAACAAGCCAAATATCCATTAACGGGATAATTGATAAATTGTTCTATATTCATGCAATGGAGTACCAAACAGTAATACCCAAGAACAAAATATTATACATATAATGTTATGGGTGAAACCACATTACACTTTATATTGAAAGAAAGAAGCCAGACATAAAAAAATAAATGCAATATTTTTTATATGAAGCTCAAGAATGAGCGAAATGAATCTGTAACAATAAAAGTAAAAATAGCTATTTCCAGAAAGAGAACTGGAAGTAATATTTACTGGGAAGGGACAGGGAGCAATATTCTGAAATGATGCAAATCTATCTATTGGTCTAGGTGATGGTTACATAGCCTTATATATGTGAAAAAATTCATTGACACTTAAGATTTGTGCACTTTGCTGTGCATAACTTATTTTTTTTAAGATTATTTATTTATTTGAGAGAGAGAAAGCATGAGCAAGGGAGGGACAGAGGGAGAGGAAGAAGCGGAATCCCCACCTAGCAGGGAGCCAGACACAGGGAGCCAGACGCAAGGCTCCATCCCAGGACCCCAAGATCATGACCTGAGCTGAAGGCAGACCCAGGCGCCCCCGTGTGCATAACTTATACTTCAACTTAAAGAGGAGGTGAGATTTTTTTTTATTTACCAACATTGTACTGATTTTCCATCAATCTTATGACACCCTCAACTCATAAGCAATTCAGTGATCTTTCCCTCTATAATATTATCTAAAGCACAGTCCTCTCCTACACTTTCATTTCTTTTATTACATCCCTATTGAACAGAACCATTCTAAAGGACAAAACTAAACATTTATCCTAACTTTACTTTTTTTGTAATAGAAGAGAACTTTCCTAAGCAAAGTTAATAAGTCAAGGTATCTTGCAAACAGTTCACATACCATTGCTTCTAAAAGAACTGTTACCACTAATAATGTATTCAGGCCAAAAAATTGTTCTTCTGTTTCTTTATGTAAGCTGTGCCTCCATTTACCCAATATTGTTAATATATGACCTGTCCTGACTCCACCATCTCTTTGCCTTACCCTTATGTTCTACCATTAAAAAAAATCACAGCTATATGCAATGCTTTAAAATACAATGGCAACTGCCTTCCTGATGAATAGTTGGTTGGTACTACTCTAGTGACTCACGTCTACCCAAAACTATTGCTCAGTTACATCATTCAGACACTTGAAGTAAGTTTCCAAATTCTACCTTATTAGTCTGTAAATAATGAGTGAAGCTTGTATCCAACATTTTTAACTCCCTTAAATCTGTATATCTCTCCATTAGAAGATCTAATAACTTAGCCTGCATCCTTATAGCTCTGGACACTTCCTCAGTGGCTATCATGTTTGATTCTATATGGAAATTTACTTCCCACCAAAAAAACTTACATCTTTTAGCATTTTTCAAGATCAAATTACCACATTTTTCACCTCCAACATTGTTGCAAAAATAGTGTTCCAAAGATTAACTCTTGAAAAGTTGTATGACATCACTATAAATAGATTAGATTTCTTTAAATGCAAAAATAAAAATAAAAACCTTTGAAATGAAATCTGCCAGGGAAAATGTGCATCACAATAGTGTGGCTAAAGGAAAGAAGAACAAAGTGGAGTAGAATTCAAGGGCTCGGATTCCAGTCCCAGCTCTGGCACGAGATACATGTGTGCCCATGGGCAACCTACAAAATATTTATACTTGATCTTAGCCAAAAGGCCGAGAAGCAATGTACTACAAAATATTTATGAGTCTCCAGTGTGTAATGCATCACATGAAGAGCTAGATTAAATTATTTCTTAGGCCTCTTCAAGAGTAACCATCTATAAGTGTGGAAACTACTTTTATAAAATGATTAGAATAGTTAGGGTGGAATAAGGAGTAGAGAGAATACTTATGCTTAAGAACAAGTTAAAATTTTTCCTCTAAGAATAGGAGAACAAATACTGGCATTTGTTCCCCTCATTGGAGAGAAAAAGAAACTCTGATAAACAAAACTTTGGGTCTCCTTTCTCAGGCATTTTCAAGAGAAGATTTTTCTGCCTAAGGTTCTCTTCAGGGCAACTTTGACATCCTTGTTCCTCAGACTATAGATTAATGGGTTGAACCTGGGCACCACAGCAGTATAGAATATGGAGGACACTTTCCCCTGGTCAAGGGGTAAAATAGAAGGTGGTTTGAGGTACATAAAAGCTCCTGACCCAAAGAAAAGAGATACCACAATTATATGGGAACTGCAGGTACTGAAGGCTTTGGATCTACCCTCAGTAGAACTAATGTGGAGAATACTAGAAAGAACGAAACCATAAGAGATGAAAATGGTCACAATGGGTACCCCAATGCCAATGGTCACAACAATGAAGACCACCAGCAAATTTATATAAGAGCTATTGCAGGAGAGCTCAAGGAGGGAATGATGTCACACATATAGTGATTGACAAAGTTGTCAGCACAAAAGGTTATAAACATTATGTTTCCCATATGGGCCACAGCACCAAACACTCCTATCCCATAAACACCCAGCAAAAGGAGTAAACACACCTGAGGAGACATAGTGACTGTGTACAGCAATGGTTTACAGATGGTGACATAGCAGTCATATGCCATCGCTGACAGGATGTAGGATTCAGAAAAGACAAAGAAGCAGAAGAAAAAAAAACTGAGTCATACACCCTGCATAGGAAATGATATTTCTCTTTGAGACAAAACCTACTAGCATTTTAGGGGTGAGAGTAGTGGAATAACTAAAATCTATGAAGGACAAGTTGAAGAGGAAAAAGTACATGGGAATATGAAGGTGAGAATTCAGCCCAATCAGGGTTATCAGGCCCAGGTTCACCACCGTGACCACATAGAAACCTAGAAATAGGAAGAAGAGGGGCATCTGGAGTTCTGGCTCATCTGTTAAGCCTGCGAGGACAAACTCTGTCACAGAGGAGACATTATCTGCAGCCATTGTCTGTAAGGGAAAAAGAAGTCACTAGACAGAGAGAAGGCTACACACCATGGAAGTGCAAGGAGTAACGGAGAAGACAAGGATAGGAACATTTACTGAGTACTATGGGATAGGTGCTGTTCTAAATGCTGTGTGGCATTATGATTATCCCCATTTCACAGATGAGGACCCTGCACCTAAGTGACTTGCACAAGTCTCAATGCTGCTAAGTTACAGTAGAAGGTGAACTCGGGTGGTCTGGCTCCTGGGGTTTGAGGTTTTACCCCCTCTGCTACAGGACAGACCAGGTCAGGCAGGCACTCACCCTCCTGCTTGGAGTCACAATGCTGTTCTCCACTAGCTCTCATCCATCTCTTTCATGGACACTCAAACGGCCCTGGTGAACAGAAAGTGACAACTCAGAGCTCAGACCCTCTGCTTCTGCTTCTCTACTTTGAGGATCAAAACTCTAATTGTCTTGCTGAGCTGAAGAACTTGATCTGATTGTAGCTTTGGCCCAAGTCTCTTGTCCAAATTCTAGGCATGAGACAGCATCCTTTCCTAATGCCCATGATAACACAAGACTAAAGAGTTTTATTCTGGATTGGAGATCTCAGTGATGTAGTTAACAGAGAATCCCTTAGGATCACTGCTCCAGAGACCCCCCTCCCTGAGGAAGAAGAAAATTTGTTTATGCCCTTGATAAAGCTTGATGTGGCTTTCAGTGACCTAGCCTTTCATTCTGGTTACATCTTTGTAAGCACAATTAACAACAAAGCCTTATGGGAAAAATAGTACTTGCTTCCCTGTATTGAGCACTTACTGTGTACCAAACACAGTATAGATCCAGCACCCTTATACTAAAACCAAGTTTCTAAAGCAATGCACAAAAAATAGTACCTTGTTTATTCCTCACAACAGCCTTATAGATTAGACCTACTAATCTCTCCTTTAAAGTGAGGGGCACACTGCTTGTAGGTTCCAGAATCTTGAGTCAAACCCTAGTCTGTCCAATTCTAAACTTCTTAGTCTTTATCACTAAGCATGCTACCTCCTTCTAAGTGACAGTGAAACCTCTGAAGCAGCATTTTTACTTACTAAGATCTCATGAGAGTCTTTATAGTTAAAAACAAGTACTTATATAACTTTAAGGGAATGTAGGAAGTATTAAAACCAGGAAAGGTAAAATTAGGGTAATCAGACTTTAGAGAAGGATATTCATTATTTCAATCACATCCAATATATACCAAGAACTATTTGCACCTTCGCCAAGCCTAAAAATAAACTTTCTCTGAATTTTCTCCACTACTTGATCCTTCATTTTAAGCTTGATTATTAAAAACAAATAACTTGCCAAACAACTAATAACAGCTTCTATCAAGACCTAAAGGCAGAGAACAGACTCTACTGCCAATATGTCAGATAATGGGAAGTTGATGAAAGACTTTGAACAAGGATGGCATTCTTTCAACACCTACCAATTAAACATCTACCCAATCCCTGAAACTCTTCCAAGTCCCGGTAATTTCTTCAGTGAAAAAACACAGTGATCCCTGCCCTCATGGGGCCTTTATTCAAGTGGGGAAAGACAGAAAATACGTGAAAGAAAGAGACAAAACATGTAATATGAAAAGTTATATGAGGAAAAGGAATGTGAGGGACAGGGATAGAAAAGGCAAAGTTTACAGATTTCAGTTTTAAATAGAATAATCTGACATTCGAATGATGACTTTGAAAGAGACCTGAAAAGTGTTTGCTTGGTAAGATCAGTTACTCTAATAAAACACTGGACATTCATCTCTTAATGCAGCACCTTTCCACAGCATCACATTTTTGTCCTGCACTTTAAATGTAATATGTTAACCCACATTATTGGATCTGAGGGAGGAAATTCTGACGGTAGTAACAGCATAGAGGGGCAAGAGACCTTGCTGAGGTTTTAGACAATCACAAGTCACACAATGTAGGTTATTAACTGAGACTAATGTAAAGATTAATAAAATTTGTGTGGCAACTTTTCCAGAGGCTTTTATATATTAAGTATGGCAAATTTTCTATCCAAAAAAATAGGTCTCTATTTGGATAAATTCAAGTGTCAGCGGATGAGTTATTTTTTTGCTGTGTTAAGAGCTGAAGACCTCTTGGAGAACTTAAGAAACCAAAACACAAAGGCAGAAGTCCATCTTCCTCAGGCAAATCCAACTAAAACCTCTGTACACATGCCTGTGTATGTTTGTGAGTGTGCGCACACACATCAGTGAGGACTTGCTCGCCCTCGGCTAAGACTCAACAATGACAGTGCCTCATCTGTCTGTTTACACTTAGAAATTTCCATAGCCCAGAGCAACTCTAATGAATCCCAGTCCCTGTTCTCAATCCCTCTATACATATTTAAGAAATAGAAAAAACAATCCATTATCAAAAAATTAAAATAAGCACTACAAGTAAACTCTCCTTAAGACCTAAGGGCAAAGAAGACCTCAGGGGTTTATTAAGTGTTCACTTTCCTTTAGGAATCTTAGAGGGTTCTTGAATGCATGATGCAACACCAGAAAAAATTCTAAGATTTTTGTCACCTCAGAGGTGGTTTCCATGGGAATTTCATTTCAAATGCATCTAGATTTTATTTCAAGTGAACCAGGGCTTATATAAAGTCATTCTTATTATTGGCTTCTTCCAATACAAGCAGAAAGAAACATAGAAATAAATATTCTCGATTAAGTTACTTTTGTTGCAGAACTATCTTTCCCAAAATTTGAATCTTTGTATAATGGATTTCTTGTTCTATTTATTGCTAACACTAAAATATATGTGAGGCATGGATTATAACATACTAATATGGAAAATATGTATAATACAGTGTCTTTGTATATATACCTCATGCACATGCATTAAACCTCGTATGTCTGGTAGACCTCCAGGAAGCACCAGAGTGGTGTGAGGTCAGTACCCTTTACTCCACACAAGAGAACTACAAGAATAAGCCACAATTCCAACCAAAAAAGTCTGAGAGGGAGCCTGTCCAGAGAGAAAAGACGGCAACTGAAATGTCTTCATTTGATGTAACTTCAGTTAGGCTCTCAAAGATTGGCGTAAAATTAAATTCACTGTCAGAAGTCATATGTTCTAGGGGCACCTGGGTGGCTCAGTCAGTTAAGCATCTGACTCTTGATTTCAGCTCAGGTTATGATCTCAGGGTCATGAGATCAAGCCCCACATCGGGCTCTGCACTGGGTGTGGAGCCTGCTTAAGATTCTCTCTCTCCCTCTCCCTCTGCTCCCCACCCTCCCAAAAAAGTATATGATCTGTATTATACTTAATGTTGAATTCGTTTTTAATATGCATATTTGGCATATTAAAATGCTAGGTAAAGGGATTCAGAAGAAATGGTTCATGCTGTGAAGGGATTTATAATCTAGTAGAGGCATCTCCTATTTTGTCTATCACCTTATTCCCCTCATGTTTCAAATTTTCTAGTGTTCACTTCTCAACTCTCTGACGCTCTTCTTTCTTAAATGTTTTGTGAACTTATTCATGACCTCAATAACATCATCTGTATGGCTAGCTCCTAAATTTGCATCTTTAGTTTTCACCTTTCTGTGAATTCCCTGTCTTGTGTATACAACTTCTTTATTAAAATGCCATCCTGTTGTCACCCTGAACTCAACAAGTATAAACATTAGCGCATCTTTTTGTCCCAAAAACAGACATCTGCCCAACCTTCCCATTCCTTTATTGGAGAGGAAGTAGAAGATGATATTAATGGGGTTCATTTGGATTGGTCCTAGTTTAATATGTTTTTCCAGAAAGATTATTAGAAGCAGCTTCTTTCACTATGAAATATATTCCAGTTAAATGAGAAATTGTATGTGGAATCAAACCAACCTCTACAATTCCTAGCTCTGCCACTTACTAGCTGTGTAGCCTTGGAAACTTGGTTTAACCTCTCCTGAGCTTCGAATTACTTATCTTAAAATGGAGACAATAATCATAAATGGTGCCATTTCCATTACTTAAACATAGAAGGCATAAAAATTATTATGTTGTTGCTATCATCATCATCATCATCATCATCATCATCATCATCATTCAAATCTATACCCAGGCATGAAAAAGAATTTTAGACTGCCCTAGTATTCAGGATTAGCTGAAACAGGGAGAGACTAAAAACGGGAACATGAGTTAAGGTTTCACAAGCAGTGGAGATAGTAAAGTAAAAATAGTGACAAGAGATAAGATCACAGAAGAACAGGATTTAGGATCTCTGTGGTTTGAGAGAGAAGGAAAGAGAAGAAAGGACCACAAATCAAATCTGACTAAATTTTGAGCCCATGGAACCATGAGTAATATGGCAGTAATGACTAAAGAGTAGGGAGCATAAGGAGCTAGATTTTAGTCTAGATGATGAAATGCCAGAGGACACAAGGGTCCCACTAAACTCTAAGTTATGGCTGCCACCAGGGCACTTAGGACTCGTCATGCCTGCGACCCACAGACAAGAAGTGGATTCACCATCCTGGCAAAAATAATTGATCCTACTCAGCAAGGAAGGTAGGGCTGCCTTGGAGCAAAAGGACCATATGTCTTGATATTCAATTTTTATGCTTCCTGGTAGTCCCTTGACCCACTGTAACTGAATGGCTATGGGCAGCAAATCCCAGATATGAAGGGTGTTATTGCCAAAGATTCAAACCCTTTCATAGTGAAGGGAGTCCTCTATTTTAGAAATTTATTCATGGATCAGTAAATAATGGGGCCTAACTTTATAATAGTTATTAATAAATATTTGTTGAATTCATTACTTCCACTGAAAATATATGTGGATTCTTCTCTAACACTCTCCCACCCCAGTTCCTGTTCCTATCCTTTCAAACAGTTATAATTTTTCATTCTCAATACTTAACATCCACATTATTATAACTATAACCATCAGTATACAAATAACCAGCCAAATACTATATTCTAATTATGTTTCCTATTTGTACTATCTGAAATTTTTCCTTGAATTGATAATAATTTCCCAGTGCCATGTATCTCTCCTTCATATTTTCACATGCTGCGTAGTATCTATCAAATAGCCATCAATATTGATTTCCAAATGTTCAAACATATGGGACAATCTGTCAATTGTCTTTTTCTCCTGGAGGCTTCCACCCTCTGTATGTATCTGGACTGATTGTTTTTTAGACCCAGTGCATGGACATCAGCCTGGAATTTCCTTTGCTGCTATCCTGTGTTAGATCCCCTCTTTCCTAGATCCCAGTATGGTCAGTGAGAAGTCCAGTAGCATTCTCATTTCTATTCCTTTGTGTATTATATGATTCTCTATCTATCTATCTATCTATCTATCTATCTATCTATCTTGTCCACCTCCCCATCCCACCCAACCCTGGCACCGTCTCTTTCCCTCTCCCTCTCCCTCTCTTTCTCTCTCTGAAAACTCCTAGAATCTTCATCCACAGTGTTCTCAAATTTCACAATATGTCTTGGTATGTCTCTTTTCTTTCAGAGTGTTCCTTCAATCTAGCAATACAAATCTTCTAATCCTAGAAATTGTTCTTATAATCTTTATTGATAATTGTCTTCCCACCAACTTTCTTCGTTCTTTATTTCTAGGATTATTATTGTTCAGATGTTGGAGTTATCCTCTTCTTTTCTATCTCTTTGAGCATTTTTCAAACTTTTGAGAGAATTCATCACCTTTAAGTTCTTCCATATCTATTTTAATATTTTATTATTGGTCTACATAATAAAATTCACCCATTTTAAGTATATAGTTCAATGCATTTTAATAAATATATACAGATGTATAAACAGTAGCACAATCAAGATATAGAATGTTTCTATCACTCCAAAAAGTTCTCTCCTTCCTCTTTGAAGACAAACTTCTCACCCCATTTTATGGGCCCAGACAACCGTAAGTCTGCTATCACTATATATTTGCCTACTCTAGAATTCCATGCAAATGTAATTATCAACTATGGAGTCTTTTATATCTACTTCTTTAACTTAGAAGGATGAGTTTGAGACTCATCCCCATGTTGTTTCTTATATCAATAGTCCATTCCTTTTTATTGGCCAGCTTTATTCTATTGGATGGATAACACAACTTGTTTATCCATTCATTTCTTAATGGATACCTGAACTAATTCCAATTTTGGGCTATGATGAGTAAAGTACTCTGAACATTAACATTCAGTTTCTTTTATGGACATATGCTTTCATTTTTCTTGGGTAATATGTAGGAGTAGGAGTAAGATTACTGGGTTGTATGATAAATGTAATTTTAGAAAGCTAAAAAAATTGCTTTCAAAGCATTCCTATCGGTATGGGAGTTCCACCTTGCCCAAATCCTTGCCAACTCTTAGTACTGTCAATTTTTGTAATTTTAAACCTTGTACTGGGTGTGTAGTTATACCTTATTTGATTCCAATTTGCATTTCCCTAATGAAGTGCTTATTCACTTTTTTTTTCCATTTTCTAATTAGGTACTTTGTCTCATTGAGTTGTAAGCAAAATATATATAATTTATTTATATTATTATTCATATATCATATATTCCAGATATGAGTCCTTTATCAGATATATATTTTATAAATATTGTCTTCTAGTTTGTGACTTGCATTTTTATTTTTAACAGTCTTTCAAAAAGAAAGTTTTTAATATTGATAAAATCCAGTTTATGAACTTTTTTCTTTTAGGGTTTATGCTTTATTTGTCCTGTTTACCTAACATGAGATTTTTTTCTTATGTTTTCTTCTAAATGCTTTCTAGTTTTAAATTTTATATTTCTGTGTATAATCCTCTTTTCATTCATTATCATATGTATTTCCAGTTGTCCAGTATCACTTATTGAAAACAGTTTTTCAGTTGCATTGCTTTGGTAATTTCATTGAAAATAAATTAGCTATACATATATAGGTCTGTTTCTAGAGCTCCTGTCTATTCCATCAATTTATACTCTATATGTCAATACTATATTGTCTTGATTATAGAATCTTTAAAATAAATCTTGAAATCAGACAGTGTAAATCCTCCAACTTTGTTCTTATTTTTCAGCTTTGTTTTGTTTAATTCTGGGTCCTTTCTATTTCTATGTAAAGTAAAGAATCAATCTGTCAACTTCTGCAAAATCATGGTGGGACCTTGATTGCAATTGCATGGAATCAGTAGTTCAACTTAGGGAGAATTGACATCTTAACCAGTTTTGATTCTTTCTTTCTATGATTAAGGCACGTCTGTCCATTAATTTAGGACTATTTTCATTTCTCTTGCAATATTTTGGGGTCTTCATTATACCAACCTTACTGATATGTTGGTAGATTTTCTGCTAAGTATTTCATGTTTTGACATTATTGTATATGGCACTTCTAATTTCAATTTTTCATTGTTTATTACTAGTATATAGAAATACAATTGATTTTTTTGTGTGTATTGAGCTTATATCCTCTAGCCTTACTAAACTCTCCTATTCTAGTAGCCTCTCTGTAGATTCATGAGGATTTTCTCTATAGAACATTATATTGTCTGTTTAACTTTCCTTTCCAATAAATATGACTTTTTAATTTTTCTTGCTTTATGGCACTTGTTAGGCCTTCCACCGCAATGTGTAGGAGTAGTTGGAGATGTCAACCTTGATGCATTCCGGATCTTAGAAGAAAGCATTACTTCTTTCACCAATAATTATGATTTTCATAGATGCCCTTTATCAGGTTGAGTAAATGCCCTTCTACTCCCAGATTTTTATCAATGAATGGACGCTGGATTCTATCAAATGCTTTCTCTATTCTTATTCAGATAATTTTTTGGCTTTCCTTTGCATTCGGTTAATATGGTGAATCACATTACAGTTGACCCTTGCACAACACAGGGGTTAGGGGTGCCAATCCCCTTACACACATAGTTGAAAATCCATGTATAACTTTTGACTTTCCCAAAACTTAACTACTGATAGCCTATTATTGACCAGAAGCCTTAATGATAACAACAGTTGAGTAATACCTATTTTGTATGCTATATGTATTATATACTATATTCCTATAATAAAGTAAGCTAGAGAAAAGAAAATGTTATGAAGAAAAGCACTGGGAAGAGAAAATACATTTACAATATTGTACTGTATTTATTTAAAAAAATCCACATGTAAGTGGACCCACGCAGTTCAAACCCCTGTTGTTCAAGGGTCAACTATGATTAATTTTCAAATGTGAAAAAAAACACTTATGTTCCTACGATAAAACTCCATTTGAAATTACATAAAAGTATTTTTGTATTATGCCAGATTCTATTTGACAATGTTTTCAGTTGATTTTTTTGCATGTAAATTCATAATAGGGATATTAGTCTGTATTTTTTTTCTTACAATGTCTTCGTCTGGTTTAGGTATCATGAATAATATGGCCCCACCTTATTCTTGCAATTTCCCGTGGGGAGCCAAGGATTCCATCACTAATGGTCACTTCACCAGACTTATCCCTAGATCCAGGAACGCCTTGGTGCTACCTGAGAACTGCAATTGCCATGCACCTGAGAGACAGGAACACAGGTTGACCTCTGCACAGGGTTTTGCCCAGTGGCACCTTCTCCATTCTTCAAACTGACTGGGCCTACAGTTAAAGCAAGAACTGACATCTATACCTTACAAAACCCCTTCACACACATTATGTCTTCATTAATCCTCACAAAACTTTGAGGCTATATCATTTTCCCACACTACAGATAATAAAGATAGAGTATATATATGACCTGCCCAAAGTCACATAGTAAGAAATTAGCGTTATCAGTGCATCCGATGGAAGGCTTTTACCTCCAAATTTCAAAGTTTATGATCTTTCTACTATTTTGCCATTTCATGCACTTTCCAGCTTTTCTAGAGGATTCTGGGGATTTCAAAAGCAATTGTAACGTGATTAAAGCATTTTAGAAAAAGACATGTATTTAGCAGAGAGCAAAATTTAACAACAAATGCAGAGGATTTTAGAGCAATGAGAATTGGATCTGTCCTGGAGATAAAGACTGTGCTAGGGTAACAATCCTAGTCAAGTCTTGGATCTCCAATCCCACCCAAACAACAAAATGAAGGTATTCAATGCATTTATGTAAACTCAAACTAAATTCAACACCAATTAAATGAAAGCCTCACAGCACTCTCTCTCCCCCTTAACCCCTCCCCCTACCCACACACACAGACACACACACACACACCCCTCATTAATAAAAGGATAGTGTAAAGCCACAAGGTTCCACCTACTTAGGAAAAGCAGCCTGGGATGATCACCATTTGAGTCATATCCACAAGTCAAGGTCAAGCCTCCCTGTAATTACCGGTATCCTGGCATGTTACTTATAGAATCATCTCTTGCTCCTAGCACAGATACTCCCAAGGCTGGAACTGCCAACACTCCCTGCTCAGAGCCAGCTGCCTGAATCCATTGTGTCCTCGCTCTACTTATCCTGACAGCTGTGCATGTCCACACTCAATAATATCGTATCACTTGCACACAAAACTGCAGAGCACATGCTCACAGGTCCCCCACTGCCTCCACAGGGGCTCTACCTCAAGAGATTGTGTCCAGTGCATTCCTGGGATCTGATGGTTAAGTCCATAATTGTGTACTTCCCCCTGTTGCTGATGTCCCTGACATTTTCCCAAGAGTTTCCACACCAGTGAGTTGCTACCATGGTCCACTTTTGAATTGTAGCCCACATTTTGAAAAACACTTGTCTAGATCGGTACTTTGGAGACCAACCAGGAGACAGACCCAAAAATGTGAGAAAGATCAGCTTCAATTATTATCATTTCCATACTTTTTCAGTCAAAACTATAGAAACAAGCTTTTTTTTTCAGTATATATGTTAATTAGAGGGACCCACAAAACAAACAGAGTCATGTGGTACAGCAACTGCATCATGACTTTCTCTGACTCATAGAAATCTTTTTTCATGTTGCAGTGTTTTTTTTACTGCCCAGTGATGCTTGGCCCTTTTCTTGAAACTAGAAGTGTCCTAGGCTGATAGGATACCAAGTGTGCTTTGGCCAGACTGGTCCCCAAGAGGACTTCACCCTAGTAGTTGATGCGGGCTGTATTGTTAGGCAACTCCTGCCCTTCAGGTCTCATTCTTTCTTTTTGAAATGATCAGTTTCATGAGAAGGGACTCCAGCCTCTAAGAGGTCAAGTAAGGGTGGCCATTATGATCTTAATGAACTCCATTTTATAATGTTTTTCTTTTTATTTTTACATTTAGGAAATTTTTGCCTAATTTGCTATGAGAAAGAATTTCTCCTATGTTTTCTTCTAAAAATTTAAAAGCTTTAGCTCTTACATTTAAGACAATGATCCACTTTATGTTCATTTGTGCAAGTGGTAATATAAAGGCTGAGGTTCATTTTTTTCCCATATAGATGTCCAGGTATGCCAGCACCATTTGTTTGTTGAAAACAGCATCTCTTCATTGAATTACCTTTGCACCTTTGTCAAAATCAAATGACTATGTAAATATGGGTTTATTTTAGACTCTATCCTTTTCAATTGATCTGTATGTCTACTACTTGATTATTCTAACTGTATAAGTCCTGAAATCAAGTAGTATCAATCCAACTTTGTTCTTCCTCTTCAAAATCTTTTTCACTATAATAGGCCTTTTCATACAAATTTGAAATAAACTTCTCAATTTCTGTCTTTAAAAAAAGTTTTTGTTAAAAATGTTAGAGAGGTTGTGGAGAAAGGGGAACACTCTTACACTGTTGGTGGGAATGCAAGTTGGTACAGCCACTTTGGAAAACAGTGTGGAGGTTCCTCAAAAAATTAAAAATAGAACTACCCTATGACCCAGCAATTGCACTCCTGGGTATTTACCCCCAAAGACACAAATGTGGTGAAAAGAAGGGCCATATGCACCCCAATGTTCATAGCAGCAATGTCCACAGTAGCCAAACTGTGGAAAGAGCCGAGATGCCCTTCAACAGATGAATGGATAAAGAAGATGTGTTCCATATATACAATGGAATATTAGCCATCAGAAAGGATGCATACCCAACTTTTACATCAACATGGATGGGACTGGAGGAGATTATGCTAAGTGAAATAAGTCAAACAGAGAAAGTCAATTATCATATGGTTTCACTTATTTGTGGAACATAATGAATAGCATGGAGGACATTAGGAGAAGGAAGGGAAAAATGAAGGGGGGGGAATCGGAGAGGGAGATGAACCATGAGAAACTATGGAGTCTGAGAAACAAATTGAGGGTTTTAGAGGGGAGGGGGGTGGGGGTGAATGGGTTAGCCCGGTGATGGGTATTAAGGAGGGCACGTATTGCATGGGGCACTGTGTGTTATACGCAAACAATGAATCATGGAACACTACATCAAAAACGAATGATGTACTGTATGGTGACTAACATAACATAAGAAAATTAAATTAAAAATTTTTTTTAAAGTCTGTTAGGATTTTAACTGATACAGCACTGAATCCATAGATTAATTTGGGGAGGATTGCCAACATTGAGTTTTCTAGTCCATGTACATCGTATAACTATCCATTCATTCTTTAATTTTCCTTTGCAATGTTTTGTTTGTGGAGATCTTGAACATCTTTTGTTAAATTTATTCCTTAGTATTTTTAATACTGTAATAATTGGAATTTTTAAAATTTCATTTTCTAATTATTTATTACTAATATATAGAAATACAGTTCATTTTTGTATATTGGCCTTAAATCCTGAAACTTTGTGAAACTCATTCACTAGTTCTTACTTTTTTGTAGATTCTTTAATGTTTTCTACATACATGATTATGTCATCCACAAAGAACAGATTCACTTCTTCATTTCTGATATGTTTATTAATTAATATTTGTTTCTTGCCTTATTGTACAAGTAAGAACTTAATACAATGCTAAATAGAAATAAGGAGTATAGATATGCTTGCCTTATTCCTGATCTTAGTTAGAAGATATTGAGTCCTTCAGAGAAAGACATGTATCATATGACCTCACTGATATGAGGAATTCTTAATCTCAGGAAACAAACTGAGGGTTGCTGGAGTGGTGGGGGGTCGGAGGGATGGGGTGGCTGGGTGATAGACATTGGGGAGGGTGTGTGCTATGGTGAGCGCTGTAAATTGTGTAAGACTGTTGAATCACAGACCTGTACCTCTGCAACAAATAATACATTATATTTTTTTTAAAAAGAAGAAGAAGAAGATAGCAGGAAGGGAAAAATGAAGGGGGGGGAAATTGGAGGGGGAGACGAACCATGACAGACTATGGACTCTGAGAAACAAACTGAGGGTTCTAGAGTGGAGGGGGGTGGGGGGATGGGTTAGCCTGGTGATGGGTATTAAAGAGGGCACGTACTGAATGGAGCACTGGGTGTTATACGCAAACAATGAATCATGGAACACTACATCAAAAACTAATGATGTAATGTATGATGATCAACATAACATAATAAAATAAAAATAAATGAATAAATAAATTTTAAAAAGAAGCTATTGAGTCTTTCATACTGAATATGATGTCAGACATACATTTTTCAGAGATGCCCTGAATCCAATGAGGATGGTCCCTTGCTGAGAATTTGTATCATGAAAGGGTATTGAATTTTTCAAATGCTTTTTCTCTCTCTTTTAAAGATGTTATATGGTTTTTCTCCTTTTTTCCTATTAATATGGTGAATTACATTTTTGCTGTCCAGATGTTAAATCAAATATACATTCCCAGAAGAAACTTTATCATGATATATTATGCTTTTACACATTGTTGGATTCAAATTGCTAATGTTTTATTTTGTTTTATTAAGGGTTTTTAAATCTTTGTTTACAAGGGATATTGATCTGTGTTTTCTTATGATGTCTTTGTCAGGTTTGGGACTCAAGGTAACAAAGGTCTCCTGAGAGATTTGGAAGTAGTCCCTCCTCTCTTTTTTGGATGACCTTGTGTACAGTTGAAATTATTTCTACTTTAAGTGTTTAATAGAATTAACTTATGAATAAGCTTGGCTTCAAGTTTCTTTGTGGGAAGACTTTCTATTAAAATTCAATTTCTTTAATAGTTATTAAGCTATTAATATTTTCTGTTTCTTCATTTGATCAGTCTTGATAATTGTGTCTTTCAAGAAATATGTCCCCTTCCTCTACTTTGTCTAATTTAATGGCACAATGTTATGGTCCTTTATGATTCTTTAATGTGTGTAGAATCTTCATTGATATCTCCACTTTCATTCCTTATATTGGTAATTTGTGTCTTCTCTATTTTTTTTCTTTTTCTTGATTAGTATGGCTAGATGTTTACCAATGTTATTGATCTCTTCAAAGGAGAGCTTTTGGTTATAATTATTTTTCTCCACTGTTTTTCTGATTTCTGCTTCATTGATTTCTGTTCTTATCTCTTTTATTTCCTTCTTTCCACTTTCAGGTTTAATTTGGCCTCCTTTTTTGAATTTTTCAAGGTAGCAGAAACAGATTTACTTACTATCTTCTTTTCTAATATTGACATTTAAGCTATAGATTCCCCTCTATTCACTACTTAAGTACTCCCAAATTTTGATATGTATATTTTCATGACCATTCAATTCTAAAAATTTCCCAACTTCCCTCATGATATGTCCTTTTTTATCCAATTATTATGTAGAAATACATTGTTTAATTTTTTAAATTTGAAGGATTTCCTTTTTAAATTTTTTAATTTATTTTTTTATTTTTTTATTTAAATTCAATTAGCCAACATACATGTATCATTAGTTTCAGATGTAGAGTTCAATAATTCATCAGTTGTATATAACACCCGGTGCTCATCACATCACGTGCCCTCCTTAATGCCCATCACCCAACTACCACATCCCCCCACCCACCTCCCCTCCAGCAACCCTCAGTTTGTTTCCTATAGATAAGAGTCTCTCATGGTTTGTCTCTCTCTCTGATGACTTCCCATTCAGTTTTCCCTCCCTTCTCCTATGATTCTCTGCACTGTTTCTTATATTCCACATATGAGTGAAACCATATGATAATCGTCTTTCTCTGATTGACTTATTTCACCTGCAGTTCCATACACATTGATGTAAATGGTAAGTATTCATCCTTTCTGATGGCTGAGTAATATTCCATTGTGTGTGTGTGTGTGTGTGTATATATATATATATATATATATATATATATATACATACCACATCTTCTTTATCCATTCATTTGTCAATGGACATCTTGGCTCTTTCCATAGTTTGGCTATTGTGGACATTGTTGCTATAAGCATTGGTGTGCAGGTGCCCCTCCGGATCATTACATTTGTATCTTTGGGGTAAATACCTAGTAGTGCAATTGCTGGGTCATAGGGTAGCTCTATTTTTAACTTCTTGAGGAACCTCCCAACTAACTTCCAGAGTGGCTGTACCAGCTTGCATTCTGACCGACAGTGTAAAAGGGTTCCCCTTTCTCTGCATCCTTGCCGACATTTGTTGTACCCTGTCTTGTTAATTGCAGCCATTCTGATTGGTGTGAGGGGGTATCTCATTGTGGTGTGAGGGTTTCCTTATTACCTTATGCTGTGAATTTCTAATCTAATTCTGTTGTGGTCAAAGAACATATTCTGTATTGTTGACTTGTTAAATTAACATTTGTTAAGTGGAGCACAGGATGCCAGATTGTGAGGTTCAATAACAGACCACAGGAGAAGTTGAAATGAAGAAGCTTATTACTCACAGATCTTGGAGGAAGTACACGGCATACCTTGAGGAGACACACAGGAAGGTCAAGACAGAGTAAAGACAGAGCTTTAGGACCTATGCACACCTTCATTAGGATCCATGGTGGAGTGCTTTGGGGTTCCCAGACTAAGGCCAGTTTGCTCAGTTCAAACCAAAAGAAAGGGCTTTTGGAAAGCTCCATGGGGGTCTTATTTCAAGGGCACACTTGGGGAAGGCCCAGGGAGACTGGGGAGCTGGTTCATCACATGGGCTGTTGAAAAAGTCATATCAGTAACTTACATTTGCTTGTGACTCTGAAGGTCTCTATTTAAGACATATACTTGCATGAGGGGCTAGTGTCAGTTTAAGCTATCTATAGGCTGCTTGGTCAAACAAAATGGATGTGGACACAGCAATACCATGGAGTAAATTGGCAGCATGATTTCAACTTTTTAAAAATTTATTGAAATTTGTGTAACTATGTATAATATAGACTATTATTACAAACATATGAATTTGAAAAAAATATATGTATTCTGCCATTATTGGGTATACAAATTATCAATTATGGGAGGTCCATAGTACCATTCAGATTGTGGATAAAATCATTTATGTTTAGTTTTTCTATCAATTTCTGAGAGAGGTGCTAACTATGATAGTACAATTATATATATTTCTCCCTTCAATTCTGTCAAGTTTTGTTTCATATATTTTGAAACTCTGCTTTGGGGCATATATATATTATGATCCCTGATGCATTATTCCTTTTGTCATTATGAAGCATCCTCCTGTCCAGTAACATATCTTTTAAAAATCTATTTCATCTGAAATTAAGATAGCTAATCCAGCTTTCTTGTGCTTCCTCCTTATGGCATATGTTTTTCCATCCATTTACTTTTGCCTTTCTGTGTCTTTATAAAGTGTGTCCCTTGTAGATAGCATATAGCTAGGTCTTGTTGTTTTGTTTGTTTGTTTGTTTGCTTGTAATCCACATAACACTCTCTTCTTAATTGGAAAGTTTAACTAATTAAGGTTTAACATGATTATTGATATGTTTGAGTTTGGCTCTCCCATTTTAATTTGTTTTCTGCTTGTTCCTCTGGTTTTGCACCTCTGTTTCTCTTTCCCTGAATTTTATTTGAATATTTTTTACAATTTGGTTTTATATAAAATACTTGATTTTATATAAAATATGCATTATATTATACATAATATATAATTATATGTTATAATTATATAATATAAATATATAATACATAATTATATTTATATACAAATATATAATATATAAAATTTTATTACAAATATATATTTTTACAATTTAATATATACAAAATGCATCTACGTATATTATAAACCCCACAATAAAATGTTAAAGTGTTATTAAGCAGTAATGTGGTTTCTAAAGTTGAGAAAAAGTCACATAAATAAAAATAATCTTTTTTTATTGTGGTCAAAAACATATAAAATTTACCAGCTTAACCATTAAGTGTACAATACAGTTAGTGTTAACTGTGCACATTTTTGTACAATAGATCTCTAGAATTTTTCCATCTTGCAAAACTCTATATCCATTGAAAAACAACTCCCCTTTCCCTTCTCCCAAGCCCCCTTGGCAACCACCATTCTACTTTATGTTTCTAAGAATTTTACTACTTTAGATACCTCATGTAAGTGGAATCATGCAGTATTTGTCTTTTCTTACTGGCTTATTTCTTTTTGCTTAACATCCTCAAGGTTCATCCATGTAATAGCATGGAACAGGATTTCCTTCTTTTTTAAGGCTGAATAATTATTCTACTGTATGGATACAGCATATATTCTTTATCCATTCAACTGTTGGATATACTGTTGATGGACATTTCCATGCTTCTACCTCTTGGTCATTGTGAATAACACTGCAGTGAACACAGGTGTGTGACTATATCTTTGAGATCCTATATTCAATTCTTTTGGGTATATACCCAGTTATTTTTCAGATATTTTCCATTTTTGGTGTTCTTATTTTTATTCCTTTCCTCTTTATGTTTAAGGATCCAAGTTTTCATCTGATATCATTTTCCTTCAGCCTGAAGAATTTCTTTCATCATTTTTTACATTGCAGCTCTTCTATTTTTCTCTCATCTAAATCTGTCCTTATTTTGCTTTCATTCTTGAATGTTTTTGCTAAATATAGAATTCTGGGTTGACAGTGTGTTTGTTGTTGTTGTTCTTAGCACTTTAAAGTTGTTGCTATACTCTTTTTGGGCTTTCATGGTTTCTGATGAGAAATTAGCCAATATACTCTATATGCAATATTTTGTTTTTCTCTCGCTGATTTTTATGATTCTTCATCTTTGATTAAACACTTTTGCTATGATTTGCCTTTATTTGAGCTTCTTTATATTAGTTCTGTTTGGTATTCACTTAGCATCTTATATCTAAAAATGTCTGTCTTTTATCAAATTAGGGAAATTTAGAGGATTATTTCTTCAGATATTTTTTGTCTCATCTCTTTTTTCTCCTTTCAGTATTACAATTAAACATATTTTTGACCATTTGGTATATTCTAATAGGCCTCTGAGACTCTGCTCATAATACTCAACCTTTTTCTCTGTACTTCACCTTGGGTAATTTTTTTTTTAAGATTTTATTTACTTGACAGAGAGAGACACAGCGAGAGAGGGAACACAAGCAGGGGGAGTGGAAGAGGGTGAAGCAGGCTTCCCGCCGAGCAGGGAGCCCAGTGTGGGTCTCGATCCCAGGACCCTGGGATCATGACCTGAGCTGAAGGCAAACTCTTAATGACTGAGCCACCCAGGTGCCCCTCCTTAAGTAATTTCTGTTGGTCAATCTTCACGTTTATTTACTCTTTCTTCTGTCATGTCCATTTAGTTGTTAAGTATATCCATTTTGTTATTTCAGAAATTGTATTTTTTCCATTGTAGAACTTGTTTTTTAGTGTTTCTCTTTATATGTTGAGATTTATCACTTCTCATCTAAGATTTTCATTCATTGAAAACACAATCTGTTTTACTTTATTGAGGATAGGTGTAGCAACTGTTTTAAAATTCTTATCTGTTAGTTCCAATATCTTGTTCATCTTGTGGTCTGACACAATTGATTTTTTCTTGAGAGGGTTTTCAGTTTTCTTAGTTCTATGTCAGGTAATTTTGGTTTGTATCCTGGACATTATGAATGTTAAGTGGAGATTCTGGATTCTGTTATTTTTCTGTTATTTTTTTCCCCAATGCATTTGATTTCCCTTCTTTTATCAGGTAATCTTTTTTTGTCTGGACTTGAACTGCATACTCTGTTTCTTGGGCAGTATCTCGATACCAGTTCCCATATTTTGTCTTTATCTGAGCTGCTTTGAGTCTATCCTGCATGTGCATGTTTTAGGGCAAGGTGAATCTACTTTAGGGATTCCTTCTCTGGTTCATTTGTTTCCATAATTCCCCAAACTTTATTCAGTATTTAAGATTTTTTGGCTTCACTTATCTGATTCTTTGTGCCAGAGAGACTGAATTTTTCCACATGAGCACCATGCAGACTGCACTTGGTGCTGGGGAGAAAGCTACAAAGATGGGAACTTACTTGGAATTGCTCCCTAATGTCCCTACTCCAAGTGAGTGTTCATTCCCTACCAGGTCTGCTTCTGTTCACTTTCCAATATCTTCAGGTGGTTGTCTTGCTTTTCTTTAACAATGTCTAGATTTACTTTTTTTTTTATTCAGGGGTGTCATCTAGTAGACTCAAAGTCCATTATACCCAGAGTTAAGTTTTTAAAAATCCATTTTTTAAGTTTCTATTTGAATTCCAGTTAGTTAACATACAGTGTAATACTAGTTTCAGGCGTACAATATAGTGATTCAGCACTTCCATATACCACCCAGAGCTCATCAAACAAGTGCCCTCCTTAATCCCCATCACCTATTTTACCCATCCACCCACCCACCTCCATTCTGATAACCATCAGTTTGTTTTCTGTAGTTAAGAGTCTGTTTCTAACATACATGCTTTTCTTCATCTTATACTATGTATAACATACATAAAGTGCAGAAACCTTCAATTCAACACAATCTGTAATTACTACTCAGAAAAAGATACAGAACATTTCTGATATCCTAGAAAGTTCCCTCATGCCACTCTCCAGTCAGCAGCACTCCCCACCCAAGAAGTTACCATATTCCAATTTCCATCTTTATGGGTTGTTTTTGCATGTTCTTAAATTTTATGTGTTTTGTTTTCTGCTTTATTTTGCTCATCATTATGTCAGGAAATGGATTCATGTAAGTTGTTTTATGGAGTAATACTTTGGGATTTTTTCTGTGGGTTAGTCCATTGTATTAATATACAACTATTTCTCCATTTCATCTTTTTTTTTTAATTTTTTTATTGTTATGTTAATCCCCATACATTACATCATTAGTTTTAGATATAGTGTTCCATGATTCATTGTTTGTGCATAACACCCAGTGCTCCATGCAGAACATGCCCTCCTCAATACCCATCACCAGGCTAACCCATCCTCCCACCCCCCTCCCCTCTAGAACCCTCAGTTTGTTTTTCAGAGTCCATCGTCTCTCATGGTTCTTCTCCCCCTCCGATTTCCCCCCCTTCATTCTTCCCCTCCTGCTACATTCTTCTTCTTTTTTTCTTTCTTAACATATATTGCATTATTTGTTTCAGAGGTACAGATCTGAGATTCAACAGTCTTGCACAATTACAGCGCTTACCAGAACACATACCCTCCCCAGTGTCCATCACCCAGTCACCCCATCCCTCCCACCCCACCCCCCACTCCAGCAACCCTCAGTTTGTTTCCTGAGATTAAGAATTCCTCATATCAGTGAGGTCATATGATACATGTCTTTCTCTGTTTGACTTATTTCGCTCAGCATAATACCCTCCAGTTCCATCCACGTCGTTGCAAATGGCAAGATCTCATTCCTTTTGATGGCTGCATAATATTCCATTGTATATATATACCACTTCTTCTTTATCCATTCATCTGTTGATGGACATCTTGGCTCTTTCCACAGTTTGGCTATTGTGGACATTGCTGCTATAAACATCGGGGTCCCTACTTTTGTATCTTTGGGGTAAATACCCAGGAGTGCAATTGCTGGATCATATGGTAGCTCTATTTTCAACTTTTTGAGGAACCTCCATACTGTTTTCCAGAGTGGCTGCACCAGCTTGCATTCCCACCAACAGTGTAGGAGGGTTCCCCTTTCTCCGCATCCCCGCCAACATCTGTCATTTCCTGACTTGTTAATTTTAGCCATTCTGACTGGTGTGAGGTGGTATCTCATTGAGGTTTTGATTTGGATTTCCCTGATGCCGAGCGATATTGAACACTTTCATGTGTCTGTTGGCCGTTTGGATGTCTTCTTTCTCCATTTCATCTTATAACAATAGTTATTTCTTAAAAGAATATGCTAGGTTATGCTCTTCTAATGAAAATAGAAGAAATATAAACATGGCTTACATACTACAGAGATGTCTGTTGAATATGTTTATTACTTCCAAACTTTCTAGGCAAATTTATAAAATAATAAAGGCCATCATTGCATCTCCAAATCATTTTTTATGGTTACTAAATTTAATGACATTATTGTTACCTAATGTATATTTAACATATAACATACCTTTATATTTTAAGTGGTTAATATTATGAGGTTCATTTTTGTTTTAATTTTTTTTAATTTTATTATGTTATGTTAGTCACCATACAATACATCATTAGTTTTTGATGTGGTGATCCATGATCC
Source organism: Phoca vitulina (assembly GCF_004348235.1). Taxonomy (NCBI): domain Eukaryota; kingdom Metazoa; phylum Chordata; class Mammalia; order Carnivora; family Phocidae; genus Phoca; species Phoca vitulina. Next base: position 314,135 of record NW_022589737.1, read on the forward strand.
ATTATTTTCGTATAACACCCAGTGTTCCATGCAGTATGAGCCCTTCTTAATACCCACCACCGGGCTAACCAATACCCCCTACCCGATCCCTTCTAAAACGCTGTTTGTTTCTCAGAGTCCATAGTTTCTCATGGTTCATCTCTTCCTCCGATTCCCTCCCCTTCATTTTTCCCTTCCTTCTCCTAATGTTCTCCATGCTATTCATTATGTTCCACAAATAAGTGAAACCATATGATAATTGACTTTCTCTGCTTGACTTATTTCACTTAGCATAGTCTCCTCCAGTCCCATCCATGTTGATGTAAAGGTTGGGTATGCATCCTTTCTGATGGCTGAGTAATATTCCATTGTATATATGGAACACATCTTCTTTATCCATTCATCTGTTGAAGGGCATCTCGGCTCTTTCCACAGTTTGGCTATTGTGGACATTGCTGCTATGAACATTGGGGTGCATATGGCCCTTCTTTTCACTACATCTGTGTCTTTGGGGTAAATACCCAGGAGTGAAATTGCTGGGTCATAGGGTAGCTCTATTTTTAATTTTTTGAGGCACCTCCACACTGTTTTCCGAAGTGGCTGTACCAACTTGCATTCCCACCAATAGTGTAAGAGGGTTCCCCTTTCTCCACAACCTCTCCAACATTTGTTGTTTCTTTCCCTGTCCATTTTTGCCATTCTAACTGGTGTAAGGTGGTATCTCAATGTGGTTTTGATTTGAATTTCCCTGATGGCTAATGATGATGAACATTTTTTCATGTTCTGTTAGCCATTTGTATGTCTTCTTCAGAGAAGTGTCTTTTCATGTCTTCTGCCCATTTTTTTGACTTGATTATTTGTTTTTTGGGTGTTGAGTTTGAGAAGTTCTTTGTAGACCTAGGATACCAGCCATATATCTGTAGTTTCATTTGCAAATATCTTCACCCATTCTGTGGGTTGCCTCTTTGTTTTGTTGACTGTTTCCTTTGCTGTGCAGAAGCTTTTTATCTTGATGAAGTCCCAAAAGTTCATTTTTGCTTTTGTTTCACTAGCTTTTGGAGATGTATCTTGAAAGAAGTTGCTGTGACCAATGTCAAAGAGGTTACTGCCTATGTTCTCCTCTAGGATTTTGATGGATTCCTGTCTCACATTGAGGTCTTTCATCCATTTTGAGTTTATCTTTGTGTATGGTGTTAGAGAATGTCAAGTTTCATTCTTCTGCATGTGGATGTCCAATTTTCCCAGCACCATTTATTGAAGAGACTGTCTATTGTCTTTTTTTTTAAAGATTTTATTTATTTATTTGACAGAGAGAGACACAGTGAGAGCAGTATCACAAGCAGGGGGAGAGGGAGAGGGAGAAACAGGCTTCCCGCGGAGCAGGGAGCCTGATGCGGGGCTCGATCCCAGGACCCTGGGATCACGACCTGAGCCAAAAGCAGACACTTAACGACTGAGCCACCCAGGCGCCCCGAGACTGTCTTTTTTCCATTGCATGTTTTTTCCTGCTTTGTCAAAGATTATTTGACCATAGAGTTGAGGGTCCATATCTGGGTTCTCTGTTCTGTTCCATTGGTCTATATGTCTGTTTTTGTGCCAGTACCATACTGTCTTGGTGATCAAAGCTTTGTAATATAGCTTGAAATCGGGCAACATGATGCCTCCAGCTTTGTTTTTCTTTTTCAACATTTCCTTGGCAATTCGGGGTCTCTTCTGATTCCATACAAATTTTTTGGATTGTTTGTTCCAGCACTTTGAAAAATGTCATTGGAATTTTGATCAGGATGGCATTGAAGGTATAGATTGCTCTGGGTAGTATAGACATTTTAACAATGTTTATTCTTCCAATCCATGAGCATGGAATATTTTTCCATCTTTTTGTGTCTTCAATTTCTTTCATGAGTGTTCTGTAGTTCCTAGAGTATAGATCCTTTACCTTCTTGGTTAGGTTTATTCTGAGGTATCTTATGGTTTTTGGTGCTATTGTAAATGGAATCGTTTCTCTAATTTCTCTTTCTACAGTTCCGTGGTTAGTGTATAAGAAAGCAACTGATTTCTGTGCATTGATTTTGTATCCTGCCACATTACTGAATTGCTGGATGAGTTCTAGTAATTTGGGGGTGGAGTCTTTTGGATTTTCTACATAAAGTATCATGTCATCTGTGAAAAGAGAGAATTTGACTTCTTCTTTGCTAATTTGAATACCTTTTATTTCTTTTTGTTGTCTGATTGCTGTTGCTAGGACTTCTAGTACTACATTGAACAATAGTGGTGAGAGTGGGCATCCTTGACTTGTTCCTGATCTTAAGGGAAAGGCTCTCAGCTTTTCCCCATTGAGGATGATATTTGCTGTGGGTTTTTCATAGATGGACTTTATGAACTTGAGGAATGTTCCCTCTATCCCTGTACTCTGAAGAGTTTTAATCAGGAAAGGGTGCTGTATTTTGTCAGATGTTTTTTCTGCATCAATTGAGAGGACCATATGGTTCTTCTCCCTCCTCTTATTAATGTGTTCTATCACATTGATTGATTTGCGAATGTTGAACCACCCTTGCATCCTGGGGATAAATCCCACTTGGTCGTGGTGGGTGATCCTTTTAATGTATTGTTGGATCCTATTAGTTAGGATTTTGTTGAGGATTTTGGATCCATATTCATCAGGGATATCAGTCTGAAATTCTCCTTTTTGATGGGGTCTTTGCCTAGCTTGGGGATTAAGGTAATGCTGGCCTCATAGAATGATTTTGGAAGTTTTCCTTCTATTTCTATTTTTTGAAACAGCTTCAGTAGAATAGGTATTATGTCTTTGAATGTTTGGTGGAATTCCCCAGGGAATCCATCAGGCCCTGGACTCTTGTTTTTTGGGAGGCTTTTTTTGTTTTTGTTTTTGTTTTTTAAAGATTTTATTTATTTTTTGAGACAGAGAGAATGAGAGAGAGAGAGAGCACATGAGAGGGGGGAGGGTCAGAGGGAGAAGCAGGCTCCCTGCCAAGCAGGGAGCTCGATGCGGGACTCGATCCAGGGACTCCAGGATCATGACCTGAGCCGAAGGCAGTCGCTTAACCAACTGAGCCACCCAGGCGCCCTTTTGGGAGGTTTTTGATCACCGCTTCAATCTTGTTACTTGTTATTGGCCTATTCAGGTTGTCAATTTCTTCCTGCTTCAGTCTTGGCAGCTTATAGGTTTCCAGGAAGGCATCCATTTCATCCAGATTGCTCAATTTATTAGTATATAGTTGTTGATAATAATTTCTAATAATTTTTCTATTTCCTTGGGGTTAGTCGTGATCTCTCCCCTTTCATTCATAATTTTATTAATTTGGGTCCTTTCTCTTTTCTTTTGGATAAGTCTGGCCAGTGGTTTATTGATCTTATTAATTCTTTCAAAGAACCAACTTCTAGTTCTGTTGATCTAATCTACTGTGTTTTTGGTTTCTAATTCATTGATCTCTGCTCTATCTTAAATTTCTCTTCTAATGCATGGCTTAGGCATCGTTTCTTGCTTTTTCTCTAGTTCTTTAAGGTGTAGAGTTAGTTGGTGAATTCGGGACTTTTCTATTTTTTTTTTGAGTGAGGCTTGGATGGCTATGTATTTCCCCCTTAGGACCGCCTTTGCAGTATCCCATAGGTTTTGGACCGATGTGTTCTCGTTCTCATTGATTTCCACGAATTGTTTAAGTTCTTCTTTGATTTCCTGGTTGACCCAAACATTCTTGAGTAGAGTGGTCTTTAGCTTCCAAGTGTTTGAATTTCTGCCAAATTTTTTCTTGTGATTGAGTTTTAAAGCATTGTGGTCTGAGAATATGCAGGGAATAATCTCAATCTTTTGGTATCAGTTGAGACCTGATTTGTGACCCAGTATGTGGTCTATTCTGGAGAAAGTTCCATGTGTGCTCGAGAAGAATGAGTATTCTGTTGTTTTAGGGAGGAATGTTCTGTAAATATCTATGAGGTCCATCTGTTCCAGTGTATCATTCAAAGCTCTTGTTTCCTTGTTGATTTTCTGCTTAGATGATCTGTCCATTGCTGAGAGTGGAGTATTGAGGTCTCCTACAATTAACGTATTGTTATCAATATGACTCTTTATTTTGGTTAACAGTTGGCTTATGTATATGGCTGCTCCCATGTTGGGGGCATAGATATTTACAATTGTTAGATCTTCTTGTTGGATAGACCCTTTAAGAATGATATACTGTCCTTTTGTGTCTCTAACTACAGACTTTAGTTTAAAATCTAATTTGTCTGAAATAAGAATTGCTACCCCAGCTTTCTTTTGAGGTCCGCTGGCATGGAAGATGGATCTCCATCCCTTCACTTTTAGTCTGGATGTATCTTTAGGTTCAAAATGAGTCTCTTGTAGGCAGCATATGGATGGGTCCTGTCTTTTTATCCAATCTGCAACCCTGTGCCGTTTTATGGGAGCATTTAGGCCAGTGAAGTTGAGAGTGATTATTGAAAGATATGAATTGTCATCATGTTGCCTGTGAAGACGTTGTTTTTATAGATTGTCCCTGTAAATTTCTGTATATCACTCTTGGGGTCTTTCTCCTTTTATAGAACGCCCCTTAATATATCTTGCAGGGACAGCTTAGTGGTCACATATTCTTTCAGTTTCTGTCAGTCTTGGAAGCTCTGCATCTCTTCATCCATTCTAAATGACAACCTTGCTGAATAAAGTATTCTTGGCTGCTTGTTCTTCTCATTTAGTACCCTGAGTATGTCTTGCCAGGCCTTTCTGGCTTGCCAGGTCTCTGTGGATAGGTCTGACATTATTCTGATGTTCCTCCCTCTGTATGTAAGGAATCTCTTCCCCTTAACTGCCCTTAAGATGGTTTCCTTGGTTCTAAGATTTGCGAGTTTTACTATTACGTGCCGGGGTGTTGGCCTGTTTTCCTTGATCTTGGGAGGGGTCCTCTCTGCCTCTAGGACATGAATGTTTGTTTCATTCCCCAGATTAGGGAAGTTCTCAGCTACAGTTTGCTCAAATATATCTTCTAGTCCTCTCTCTCTCTCCACTCCCTCCGGGATTTCAATAATTCTGACATTGGAACGCTTCATGGTGTCACTTATTTCTCTCATTCTATTTTCATGGATTCTGAGTTGTTTTCCCCTGGCCTCCTCTTTTCCCTTTTTATCTATTAAATTGTCTTCCAGGTCACTGATTCGTTCTTCTGCCTCACTTACCCTAGCTGTTAGATTATCTAGATTGGATTGGATCTCATTGATAGCATTTTTAAGTTTTGCCAATTCAGCTTTCATTTCTGCCGTTAGAGACTCTATGTTGCCATTAATTGATTTCTCCATTCTAGCTATTGTCTTCACAATTGCTAGCCTGAATTCCATCTCCAACATCTTGGTTATATCTGCATCCATTTGTAAATCTGCTGCATAAGTCATAATCTCTGAGTCTTTTCTATTTTGGGGGTTCCTCCTCCTAGTCATTCTGTTGATGGGTGGTTGAGGGAATGTATAGAGTCCAAGTTATTGACCAGAACCCAAGCAAGATGCACCTGTTTCCTAGGGACCTTAGGGTTGCTGGCCTCTTGTTCTCCCAGCCTGTCTTCTGGGAGAGGGGCCTGCCACACTGTTACTCAGGCAATCTTGTTTGGGCAGAGTTGCCCTGCCCCCCGTGGCGGGGGATGGGCTCAGTGGGAACGAGTTTTTTGGGGCTTTTGTTCTCTGGCAGCTTTCCCTGGTGGCTTTCCACATCTCTTCCAAGAGTCAGAGCAGAGGAGACCATTTCCAACCCTCTGCCTCAGAGCAGAGAGATCACAGTCTGTTCTTCAGTGAGCTCTCCAGGCCACAGTCTCCATTTCTGTCTGTGCTGCTATAAACTGCAGCGTCCTGGGTTGTGCTCCCCTCTGCAGCACCCCCAGTCCTGCCTCCTGGTTGGGGCTTGTCTCTGTCCTTTGTGCTTCTAAAACCACCAAACGCTCCCAGTTCGCACACGCGACCCCCACGCTCCAGGTTTCCATCCCAGGGGCTGCCCTAAAGTCCTTTCCCCGCCGCTACCGGTCTGTGAGTCTGTGCCCCGGCCCCAGTGCGCGAGGCCATCACTCACCTGCGGTGTAGGATCCCCACGACCAGGCTCCCTCCCACTGCCATTTATCCTCCGATATCTGCCTGCAGAATCATGGCTCCCCACTTCGTACCTCAAAACCAACCATCTGTGATATTCTGTTTGTAGACATCCAGATCTATCTTCTTACATCTCAGGCTGATTTTGTGGGTGTTCAGAGTGGTCTGGTAGATATCCAGCTCAATTCCAGGGACCAGTTGGAATAGGGTCCCCTACTCCCCCGCCATCTTTTCTCCTAGATCCATGAGGTTCATTTTTAATCATCTACTCATAGATATCTATTTCTCATGGACCCTCTTATTGCACTTAATTGCCTATTGAGTTTCCTTAGGTAATCAGTTCAGGAAGTAGTTCACTGCCCATCTTTTAAAATTAGAGAATTGGTTTTGGGACACCTGGGTGGCTCAGTCGGTTAAGCGTCTGCCTTCGGCTCAGGTCATGATCCCAGGGTTCTAGGATCGAGTCCCGCATCGGGCTCTCTGCTCCACGGGGAGCCTGCTTCTCCCTCTGCCTCTGTCTCTCATGAATAAATAAATAAAATCTTTAAAAAAAATAAAAAATAAAAAATAAATAAAATTAGAGAATTGGTTTTTGATGTAAAGTAATTGTATGTTTTAGTATATGGTATCTTTTTGCTTTTATAACAGATTAATAGCCATATCTTTAATTTATTTTACTTTAAATTTCCATTCAGAAATCATGCCCCATTATGTATTACTGTTGTATTGTTACTAGGAAAATGTTTTATTAGGTTTATGACATACTAGAAATATATTCCAATTCGTCATGAATAATAAGTAGGTTAATAGCAGAGAGTGGAGGAGGGCATTGCAGGCAGACCAACTCAGAAAAGCAAAAATCTGGAAGCCCAGTAAAGCCTTGCATATGTGGGCAAAGGCAAGTGATGTTACACTGAGTGTATGCAAAGGAGATTGTTGCATTGTTAAAGATGATAATCCCTCATCTTACTCTGTGCTCTTTCAGTAGATAACTAATTGAGACATGAAACACAGGAGCCTCACAAAAAAAAAAAAAAAAAAAAAAAAAAAAGATCAAAAGATCAGCTTTAACACTGATAAAGTTAACTGGAGGATATAGCTTGGCTCCACAGTCACAATGGGATTCTCTCCTTCCCTCACTGCATTCCCCAAAAAGGTCTGATGAACCCAGGCACAGAGGAAATGTACATCAGGCCTTCCCTACCAAGGGGGATGAAACACATAGAAGAGGAGACAAGTATTGGTCCAGAGGACAGGCCAGTCCTAAAAAGGGAGGCCTACAGGGACTGGCCAGTCATTCCCAGTTCAGTCTCCTCGTTCCAGCTGTAATGAGTCCACTCCTCTTCCTTATGGAAGAGAAGAGCAGGAATATGGTTAAAAGAAAAGGATTCTTCCATTCTCTACTCTCCTAGAGCATGGAAAGATAGGTACCCATTTTAGAGGTATCATCTGTTTTTGGCCAGAGAAAACTGGTCATTTACAGAGAAGAGGAATCAATTGCTCAAACCAGGTTTTCTCTTGTGAATAAACATATAATTACATATCTCACATATGCGCATAGTTATATGTTAAATTATTGCTTCTCAAGTTCCACAAATATAGCTCAGAACTGTTTCACTGTTGAAATATTTATTTTTCAAATCATCTCAAAAAAGCCACTAGAAAATGTGAAGACTACAACTTCTCAAAGACTATTTCCCCTTCAGCCCAGCTGTTTCCCTGGACCCAGGTTATTCTGTGCATACTTTAGGTAAATAAACAAAATGGGAGCTATTTCAGGAGGTTGCTTTCCCAAACCATATGTAACTTTAAGAAGAGAAAGGGTAGACACTGCTCTGGAATAATTCATCAGCACTTCCTATGTGAAATGACATTCCTAAATTCAGAGAAGAGACAGGACACTCAACTTGTCATTATTCGTGTGAAGAAGGAGAGGCAGAGAGATATGTAACTGCTTTGGCTTTCATTTGTGACTCTGTCCTGTGGGTGGGTAGAGTGGATCAGAGATGACCAGATGAGGTTTTAAAAAAAAACTGATTCTATAGCCCACCGGCTAGACCCTCTGGGTGCACAAGATGTCAAGGGAGGTATAAACCCATGCAATGTGGTTATGTAGAGACAACAGGGACTATTTCCAAAGTATGCATAGGATATAGGAAAATCAGAAAAGACTGTGCAGCATCCCAGGACTAAAAATGAGGCCTTGTAACCATTTTTAGGCCTGAATTTGTCATAAAGAGAGTGAGCTGTGTAGGAAGGGCCACTTGACCTCACTGTGACTCTTGGTGAATGGATGCAGCCCACAGCACTCCCACAGAAAGGAGGCCAGAGGAATAAATACCCTGTCCTCACTCTTATTTTCCCACACTGCTTGCAAATAAGAGAGAGCAAGAAAGTCTGCTAATGCAGTCTGTATATGTCAGACACCTAGGGAGAGAGCAGGATGGATAAGCATAGAGAATGGACACACAGGAGCAAAATGAAAATATCCAGCAGAGGCAGATATGCAGCCCTACAAATGAGGCCCAAACACTCGGAAATAATGGAATGTTGGAATGTCTGCTTCCAAAGCATCTTCAGGGACACTAGACAGGAGAGTAAGGAGTTCCCAATATCCTCTTCATTTGGTTTCAGTTGGGAGCAGCAAGGAGTTGCCAGTATCCTCCAGGAGGTTGAGGGCTATTGAAGAACTGCCAGTTTTTGTCAGAATTAGAATAATACCAGGATAAGTGGGAAGGAATCAGTGGCTCCAGCTCTAAATATCTGGGAAGAAAATGGACAGAAGTTGGGATGCCACTAACAGCCAAACAGACGTCTTCCCTTCCATTATAAGAGGGAATAATTTATTCACAATGAGCAAAACCAAAATTTCACTCACATAGAGTATAAAGATAAAGAGAGATATACTCTGTTATGGATTTTGTTCATGATCACGTATCAAGAGCAGAAAATATTTCCCAAAGGAAGAAAACTCAAGAGAGAAATGACAAATGGCCAATTCAGATGCAACTTTTCCCTCCTTAATGTCACACCAATAACATAGAAATACCTCTGCCAGTTGGGAGGTGTACCAAATACTTGTTAGTGCTTCACCCACATCCTCTCAGATCGTGTTCTCATTTTGATGCATGCCAGCTTTAAGTATGCCTTCACAAACTCCCAACAGCTAGCACCTGCTTTTATTTGCCTGAGAGCAACACTCAGGATGACAGAGCCTGCTTCCCTTGCACAGGAGAGCCCAGGGTGCCAGGAAAGTTACATCCTTGGAGTACCCCTGAGCCCATGAATGATATGTTTTGGGATATAAATATTCCAGATGCCTGGCCCTGCTCAGAATGATTCTGAGGCATGTCACACAGTGTCTTCAAAGACTCCATGTAGGCTTGAGCCAGAGTTGCCCATTATCAGAGTTTGCTTGATGTCACACATTTTCTCAGTCTTTCTCTGTCTCACTTCTGCATTCTCAATTGGATTTACCTGGGAACGCTTCCTAACAAATCACTTCCACATGCATCTTCATCTCAGGGTCTTAGGAGAAACCCAAACCAAGATGGAGGAGAAGGAAAGCAAATGAAGAGTATGGGAGAAGATTGCACACAAAGGAAAGGGGTAGGAAAAAAACATTTGAGGAAAAATTAAAAACCATCACTTTTTAGAAGGAAAATGTTTAAAATTGAAAATGTATTATGAAAAAAATTGAAAATGAGATGCACTTGATATATCAGTATGTCTCCAACTCAAAGGAAAAATCTCAGAGTTTTCATGTCAGAAAACTAGGAACTAAGTAAATGGTTCAGCATGGCTACTTTGCTATAGAAGATAATAGTGTAGCCCAGTGATTCTCAGTGGTTGGTTCCTAGAGTAGCAGTAGCAACATCACCTGGGAACTTCTTAGGAATGAAATTTCTTGAATCCTACCCGAGACCTACTCAATCAGAAATTCTGTGGGTGTGGCCTGGAATCTGCATTTCAGCAAGCCCTCCAAGTGATTCAGGTACATGCTTCAATTTGAGAATCACTGCTATAGCTTCTGGTCCCAAGAGGTGGTCTTTGATACAAGGATTTCCTTGATCCAAGGAAAAAGAAACAGGTTTTGTGTCTGCCTCAGGAGAGAGGAAATTGAGGATGATGGAAAGGATGAGTATGTAAGAGGTGAAGATGGTCAGTCATAATGCTTGACTATAAAATCTACCAGCTTATAAAACAGGTGCTGATAAAAAGGAGTTTGATGAGGTGTGCAGCACATGCAATTTGGTGGTGTTGTGGTCACAGAAAGACTGACCATTACCACTGGGAGGGCCATGACACCACCAATATCTATTCTCAGTACAAACCAAGTATCAGCAGAGAACAGACCAGAGGGACACAGATCCCATAGTGACCCCAGGCCACAAGTATTAAAACAGTAACTAACAACAAAGTAGCAGTCACTAAACAGCAGAAAAAGCAAAAGAGAAGAGTGGAATCTTGCATTTCAAATTAGTGATGATGTTCTTCCATGGTATAAAGTTCATTAGCATTTTAAGTGAAATGACAAAGGAGTAGGAGAGGTCTAAGAAGGCAAGTTCATGAGGATGTTGAGGAGAGAATCCAGCCCTGTTACAATGACCACACTCTAAGAATAAAGAGAAGAATGTAGGATGAGTTCTTGTCCATTTGTGAAACAAACAAAAAAAGTAGTTGCTGTTGAGACATTTCCCACAGCCGTGATTTTCAGAGAAGTCATCTCTGAAGGTAGGAAAGAAGAACCTCTTAACTCTCATCACATTACCCTTTTCAGTAAAATTATCTAGAAATCTTCAAAGCTACCAAAGACTTTGTGTTATCAAATAAAATGGAAGCTTCCCCAAAAGGTCTTTAAACCTGTGCATGGAGAGAAAGAAGTAACTGCTGTATTACTATTGGTTCTATGGAAGCAGTAATGTGCCATGCGGAGACAGCAGGGAAGAATAACACATAACCATGGTGACATTTTTCTAAAGATACCTCATTTTTGGAGGCCAAGAATCAGTACATGTTCTCTATTATTTTGGCTAAGGCAGAAGTTCACTATATGAATGATTCATACTTTTATTCAATAATTATTCCATAATTCCATAATTTGTGCATTTGTAAAAGAATATAGAAACTCAATTATACCCATTGCTGTAAAAAGTTTCCTCTAAAACATGGTGTTAATTAAATGATGGTGCAATTTTTTCTACAATTTACTTTCTTTAAAAATGCTGTATATTTTCTCATAAGAATGACATGGAATATAGTGGGGTTTATTATGTTATGTTCCTTGTTTCCGTCTCTTAGTTTTGTGTGTGTGCATGCGTGTGTGTGTGTTTGTGTGGTAAGGTTACTTAACATGAGATGTACCCTCGTTATAAGTTTGTAAGTGTACAATACAGTATAGTTAACTAGAGGTGCTGTTTTGTACAACAGATCTCTATGTTATTCATCTTGCATAACTAAAACTTTCTACCCACTGAAAAATTGGAATGGACATAACGCCTTCAAATTCAAGTCAGACAGAGTGACTCCTTCCTCCTGGTAGTCTCACACTTAAATTTCAGGACAGTAATCAAGGCACATAAACAGGAGTTGAACTCAGTGTTCAAGGATGCCCTGAAAATTGTACATGAAGTCCTCACTGACATGGAAAAGTCAGATTTTGCAATATACATGTATCTGAACTGGGCGTTACACTCTGACACTGGGGTACAAAAAGAGACATGGGCAAGAAATTGCATATATAACATACCAAAAATTAGCATTGAGACTGTGAATGTGGAGAAAAAACACTGGTTACTCTCCCTAATTGTGGACAGAAAAGGGGGAAGAGAAAAGGAGGATCAAAGGAAATTTTTAAATAAACTTTAAGCAGGCTTGGATATGCTTAGAAATAGAAGAGGCTGGGGACACCTGGGTGGCTCAGTCAGTTAAGTGTCCGACTTTTGATCTCAGCTCAGGTCTTGATCTCAGGGTCATGAGTTCAAGCCCCACATTGGGCTCCATGATGGGCATGCAGCCTACTTTAAAAAATAAGATAAAAAGAAGTAGAAGAGTCTGTAGAGGTGGAGAGATTAAAGATCTAAGATGAAATTTTGAAGAAATAAAATCCTGAAGATGAAAAGAGGATGACAAAATTCAATATCCATTCATGCTTTTAAAATACTTATTTGAATCTGGGCACCTGGCTGGCTAAGTCGGTTTAGCCTCCAACTTTCTGTTTGGCTCAGGCCATGATCTCAGGATCCTGATATTGAATTTCAGGTTGGACTCCACACTCAGCTTGGAGTCCGCTTGAGATTCTTTCCGCCTCCCTCTCCCTTCCCCTCTGCTCCTCCCCACCCCCACTAAATAAATAAATAAATAAATAAATAAATAAAATCTTTAAAATACTTATCTGAATCAAGGAATAATGGATACTTTCTTTTTTTTTTTTTAAGTAAGCTTTACACCCAATGTGGGGCTTGAACTTACCAACCTTGAGATCAAGAGTTGCATGCTCTACCAACTGAGCCAGCCAGGTGCTCCATGACGAATGCTTCTTTAAGATGATTAAATATGTGAAATAAATATATAAAACACCAGTAATTTAATTTGAAAACTCTAGAGGCATTCCTAATTAGAACCAGAAGGAAAGCTGAGATGCCTACAGTCCTCACTATTACTTAACATTGTATTAAAGGTATTAGAAAATGCAGTTATAAGTGGTAAAGGGATAAGAGGCATTATAATCAGAAGAAAACAGGTAAAATCATCTCTATTTATAGAAGATTTTGTTACATTTTGAAAAACCTAGAAGAGTCCATGGGAAAACTTCCATAAAAAATAACAATTATATTACAAAGTATAAAATTAAAATAGAATTCAATATAATTCATATATGCAAATAATAATCAGAAGATATAATGAAAGATAGAACCCTCATTACAGTAGCAAAAATAAAATACAATAAAATTTCCAACCATAAATCTAATAAGAAATGTGCAAAACATAGATGAGGAAAATTATGAAACGCTCCTAAAAGATACTAAACTAGGAAGACATACCATACTACCTTGAGATGGAAGTCTGAAGATTCAAAGATGTCAATTCTCCCTAAGTTTGCTTATAAGAAGCTTAGGATGCAATCAGTAAACATGCCATGTGGTTTGGTTTTGGGTTTGTTTTTTTTTTTTAAGCTAGATAGATTAGTTATAAACATTATGGTTAAAAATGAATAACCAGGAAAACCCTAAAACAAGAATAACAATATGTGGGAAGTTATCTTCAAGATATGAAAACATTATGAAGCTCCTATAATTAAAGCAGTGTGGTATTGGCTTATGAATAGACTGGCAGACAAATAGAACAGAACAGAACAGAACAGAAAACACAGAAATAGCTCAAGTGCCTATGAAACTTAGTATATAATGAAGGCAACAGCTCAACTCAGCAGGGAAAAGATAGACTTTTTTTATAAATGGTGATAGAACAACTGGATAGCCATATGGAAAAAGATAAATTTGGATCCATTCCTCACACCATATACTGGTACAATTTGTAAAAAGATCAGACATCCAAGTGTAAAAAAAACAAAATCATACAAACATTTCAGAAAAAAAGAGTGAATTTCTTTATAACCTTAGATGACAGAAGACATTTCTAAGTATGACTAAAATACCAGAAACAATAAAAGATTAATAACATTAATTTTTAAATTTTATATCATAAGAAAGTCAAAAAACAAATGACAAAGTGCAGGGGAAAATATATGCAACTTATACCTCAAATGAAAAGCTAATATGCCTAATATGTAGTCTTCTTAAAAATTGAGATCAAAATCCAGCAGAAAAGTGAGGAAAAGGTGTGATGTAATACCAACAGCCATTAAATATATGAAAATATCACTAGTGTTTCTCATTATTAGAGAAATGCTAATTATAACTATACTTAAAAACTGTTCCTAGGTTAAAAAATTAAAATTTCTGAGAATATACTATGTTAGAGAGACAAAAGAAAGTAAGCATTCCCATTTATTGCTGAGGGGAAAAACAATGTTAATACTTCCAAAAACATTCACAGATTCATTATAATCCCAGTCAAAATCTCAGCAGGTTGTTTTGTAGGAATTTACAAGCTGATCCTAAAATTCATATGGAAACTCAAAGGACCTAGAATAGCCAAAACACTTTTGCAAAAGGTGAATGAAGTTAAAGGATTTATACTGACTGATTTCAAGAAGAGTAAACTAAACTCTGTGGTATTGGCATCAAGATAGACAAGTAAAAAAAAAAAAGATAAACAAGTAGACAAAGGGAACAAAAAATAAAGAACAGAAACGACTGATTTTTAACAAAGGTAAAAGAACAATCACTGGACAGCTATGTGTAAACAAACACACACGCACACCAGAAAGCCACTTTGGTCCATATCTCAACTGTATACAAAAATTAACTCAATATGGATTATACACGCAAATGCAAAAACCTATAAAACTTCCAAAATATAGGAGAAAATCCTTGGGATCTTTTTTAAGCAACAAGTTCTTGGATACAACAACAAAGCTACAGTTCATAAAAGAAAAAAAGTGATGAGTTGGACTTCTGAAAATTAAGATCTCTGTTAATTGAATGAAAAGATAAGCCATGGACTATCTAAAAATTCATATTCAGTAAACGACTTGAATTCAGAATATATATAAACATATATATATATAAAGACCCTTGAGATCTCAGGAATAAGAAATAACCTACTTTAAAAAATTTTTTTTATTTAAATTCAATTAAGTTAACATATAGTGTATTATTAGTTTCAGAGGTAGAGTTTAGTGATTCATCAGTTGCATATAACACCCAGTGCTCATTACATCAAGTGCCCTCCTCCTTAATGCCCATCACCCAATTGTCCCATCCCCCCACCCACCTCCCCTCCAGTAAACCCTCAGCTTGTTTCCTATAGTTAAGGGTCTCTTATGGTTTGCCTCCCCCGCTGTTTCTATCTTATTTTATTTTTCCTTCCCTTCCCCTATGTTCATCTGTTTTGTTTCTTAAATTCCACAAATGAGTGAAATTATATTATTTGTCATTCTCTGACTGGCTTATTTGGCTTAGCATAATACCTTCTAGTTCCAAACACATCATTGCAAATGCAAGATTTCATTCTTTTTGATGGCTGAGTAATATTCCATTGTATATAGCTACCACATCTTCTTTACCCATTCATCTGTCGATGGACATCTCGGGTCTTTCCACAATTTGGCTATTGTGGACATTGCTGCTATAAACATTGGGGTGCAGCTATAAACATTGGGGTGCAGGTGCCCTTTCTAATCACTATGTTTATATCCTTTGGATAAATACCTAATAGTGCAATTCCTAGGTCATAGGGTAGTTCTATTTTTAACTTTTTGAGGAACTTCCATACTGTTTTCCATAGTGGCTTTACCAGTTTGCATTCCCACCAACAATGTAAGAATGTTCCCCTTTCTCCATATCCTTGCCAACATCTGTTGTTTCCTGACTTGTTAATTTTAGCCATTCTGACCAGTGTGAGGTGATATCTCACTGTGGTTTTTGATTTGTATTTCCCTGATGCCGAGTGATACGGAGCATTTTTTCATGTGTCTGTTAGCCATTTGTATATCTTCTTTGGAGAAATGTCTGTTCATCTCTTCTGCCCATTTCTTGACTGAATTATTTGTTTTTTGGGTGTTGAGTTTGGTAAGTTCTTTATATTTTGGGTATTAGCCCTTTATCTAATATATCATTTGGAAATATCTTCTCCCATTCCATAGGTTGCCTTTTAGTTTTGTTATTTCCGTTGCTGTGCAAAAGCTTTTTATTACTGATGAAGTCCCAATGGTTCATTTTTGCTTTTGTTTCCCTTGCCTCTGGAGATGTGTCTAGCAAGAAGTTGCTGCGGCTGAGGTCAAAGAGGTTGCTGCGTGTGTTCTCTGGGATTTTGATGGATTCCTGTCTCACATTTGGGTCTTTCATCCATTTTGAATTTATTTTTGTGTATAGTGTAAGAAAGTGGTCCAGTCTCATTCTTCTGCATGTGGTTAACCTACTTTAAAATGGGCAAATAGGGGCGCCTGGGTGGCTCAGTCGTTAAGCCTCTGCCTTCGGCTCAGGTCATGATCCCAGGATCCTGGGATCGAGCCCCGCCTTGGGCTCCCTGCTCGGCGGGAAGCCTGCTTCTCTCTCTCCCACTTACCCTGCTTGTGTTCTCTCTCTGGCTGTCTCTCTCCATCAAATAAATAAATAAAATCTTCAAATAAATAAAAAAATTAATTAAAATAAAATAAAATGGGCAAATAGTTGGATAAACGCTTCACAAAAAAAATATATGGATGACAAATGATCACATGAAAAGATACTCAGCATCATTATTTATTAGGGAAATGCAGATTAAAACCACAATGAGATACCACTATATACCTATTTAAATGTCTTCAGTTAAAAAGTGGGCCATACCAAGTGTTAGTGAGGATGTGGGGGGCTAAAAATCTTAAACAATACTGGTGAAAGTGTAAAATGGTACAACCACTTTGGAAAACAGTCTGGCACTTTCTTAAAAAGTTAAATATATACCTATCATGTGACTTCACCATTCCACTTCTATTTATTACCCAAGAGAAATGAAAGGATATGTCCATACAATGACTTGTACATGAATGTTTATAATAGATTTGTTTGCAATAGCCATAAACTGACAGCAATCCAAATGCCCATCAACAGGTGAATGGACAAACATATGGTAGTATATCCATACAGTGGAATACTACTCAGTAATAAAAAGTAATTATCATAGATGTAACAAGATGGAAGAATCTCAAAATACTTATACTGAGTAATAGATAGCAGACAAAAATGATTACATACTGTACCATTCTATTTATATAAAAATCTTGAGAATGAAAACAGAAGAGTGACAGAAAGCAAATTAGTGGTTACCTCAAAAGCAGTAAAGGAATGGAAGAAGGCAGGAGGGAGAGACAAGACTGGGGTGGTGGCTTCATGAGTATATACTTACGTCAAAATTTATCAAAATTAACACTTTAAACATTGTAGTTAATTGTATGTCAATTATATCTTCTTAAACTCTTTTTTAAAAATGAAAATAGGTAAATAAATATATGTCTATTAAATTGAAAATACTTGTAATTCTGGCACCTTCAGACTTCAAGTGCTCTGTGCATCAACCAAATGGAGGAAGGGGTAATATAAGCATGGGGTGAAGCCAGAAGATCAGGAAACCCAAAATGTTGACAGAGCCAAAGCTGCAATGGGTTTGTTGTGTTTTCTTTCTCACTCATACCCTTTCACATTGCTGTTCTTCTGACCTCAAGAAGAACAGTAAGAGAGCTCTTAAATAGGACACAGCACTAACCATAAAGGCAAAACTTCATCAAAATTAAGAACATCTGCCATCAAAAGATATCATTAATAATAAGCAAGGCATAGGTTGGGAGAAGATAGATATAGACAGAGATAGATTGAGATAAAGATCTGGTTATGCATTATATATGTATATGTTACTGATATATATTACACATACATGCCCATATGCATAATACACATACATATACATACACTTACACATATATGTACTTACAGGTAGAATTTTTAATTCCTTCAAATGAATAGGAAAAGCAGCTAACAACCCTTTTTTTCAAGTGGTCAAAAGACTTGAATAATTACTTCATGGAAGAAGATATTGAAACAGCCAATACACACATTAATGGGTGCTCAACATCAGGAAAATAAAAATTAAAACAAAAGACATTTTGCTTACACACACCAGAATGGATAAAATACAAATACTAAGTGTCAATAAGGATGTGGAGCAATTGGAACTCTTGGACATTGTTGATAGCTGTGCAAACTGACTCAAATATTTTTGAAAACACTTTGGCAGTATTTATAAAAGCTAAACATATGCCTACTCTATTATCCAGCAAATCCACTTCTAAGTATATATCCAAAAGAAGCTTTTGCATACTTCAATCAAAATGCATGTTAAAAAATATTTATAGAATCTTTATTAACCATAGGGCTAAAACTTAAACTATCTGTTCATTAACAGACTAAATAATTATATAGTCTCATAACAGAATAACACACAACAATAAAAAAATAATATATCCACCTATGCAATACTATAGATAATTATCACAGGCTTTATGCTTAGGAAAAGAAGTCAGAAACAACAGAGTACATGTTTATGTGAAGTTCAAATATAGGCAAAATTAACCCATGATAATGAAAGTCAGAATAGTGGATACCTCGAGGCGGGGGAAGGGGTTGGTGGGGGGGATGAGGGCAGATAGTATTTACTGGAAAGGAGCAAAAGGAAGCCTTCTAAATTGGATGTAAATGTTTTACATTGTTATCTAGGCTGTGGTTACATATACATATGCAAAAATTCAATGAGCTATATACTTAAGATTTGCACACTTTGCTATATGAAATTTAGGCTACAAAAAATTTTAAAGGAGGTTTTCTGTTTTTCTTTAATTACCTACATTGTACTGCATACCCAATATATATACCCAATACACCAGCCCACGCCTGAATTCTAGGTCCCCCAAATTCAGGTATCTATTCAGTCCCATCTAAAGTACAATCTTCCCTCATGTGTTTCTTATTTTCATTGCAGCAACATTGACCATAATCAAAAGGCAAAATTAAACACTTATCCAAACTTTCCTTATTTCCCACTAGAAGAGAACTTTCCTAGAGAAAAGTTCAAAAGTCAAAATAGTTCCCCAGCACTTCACTTATCTTTCTTCCCAAAGAAATCTTACCACCAATGGTGACTTTACACCAAAAAAAAAAAAAATTGTTCTTTTGATTTTTTTTATATAATGCTTTATTTCCCATTACAAAATACTGTAGATTTATGAACTTATCCTGAGATCACCATACCTTCCCCATGTGCCCCATTATTAGAATATGATGGCTATCTGCAATGCCTGAAAATTCAGTAGCACTTGCCTCTACTAATAAGCAGAACCTTGGTGCTGCCCTGATAACCAAGTATGTCCCCACAACTACCTGGTGCTCTGTTACATCCTCCACACCAGTGTCATTTAGTAAAAATATAATGCAAGCCACATATGTAATTCTCAACCTTCTAGTAGAGACATGAAAAAAACTAAACAGATAAATTCATTTTAATAATAAATTTTATTTAACGTAATATATCCAAAATGTTATTTATGTGTGTAATCAACATAAAAAGCTGTCAATGAGATATCTTACATTATTTTTCATATTAATCCTTCAAAGATCCAGTGTGTATTTTACAATTACATTCCACACTTATAGTGTGTCTCAGTTTTAATACTCAGTGCCATACACAGCTAGGGACTGCCATATTGGATAGTGTAGCTCCCAATTATCTTGGACCACAGCCAACGTAACCCTTGCAATAAGACTCCAAATCCTTTCTCTGTTAGTCTTGAAATAACATATGACATCTCCACCACATGTCTTTATACCCCATAAAATTAAATTTCTCTCCTCTGGAAGTTCTAATTCACTAAACTATGTCTGTAGGGCTCCACCCACCAAGTCAGTGGACACCATACTTGCCTCTCTGAAATCTAACATACTTTCCACTTACACACTACAAAATTCATCAAACACTGATCTTGTCATCTTGCCAAGACCAACTCAACAAAATTTTTCACCTCCTACTCTCTTGCAAAATGTGATATATTAAAATTATCCTGTGAAAAGTGCATGAAATTACTGTGAATATATTCATAACTTAAATGTGCTAGGTCAACCAACATGTGAAATGAAATCTTCCAAGAAAGAAATGAGGCAAGAAAACATGGCATAGGGGAAAACAAACTGGATTAGGATTCAAGCAAGGATTTCAGTCCCAGCTCTGGCACCAGGTAGTTTTATGTTCTTGGGAAGCATACGAATGTTCTGACTCTGCAAAGTGTGATGTATTATATAAAGGCACTAGATCAAACGATTCCTAAGCCCCATTCAATGTTGAAAACTCTATAATTATAGCAATTATGTTTCATAAAATAAAAAAGAATTGGGGGATTTGGATAAGGAAGAACAATCCATTTGGGAAAGAAAGTTAAAATTTCCTCTGCCATATAGTATATAAAGAAAGCACTGGAGCTTGGATACCTCATTGGAAAAAGTAACAATAACAATAAATAATAGTAATAAAAACACTATAATAAAAAAATTCCTTGGATCTCTTATCTCAATTTCAAATATTTTTTCAAGAGACGGTAATTCTGCTCAAGGTTTTCCTCAGGGCAAATTTGACATCCTTATTCCTCAGACTATAGATTAATGGGTTGAACACTGGCACAACATTAGTGTAGAACAAGGAAGACACTTTCCCCTGGTCAAGGGGCAAAATAGAAGGTGGTTTAAGGTACGTAAAACTCCTGACCCAAAGAAGAGAGAAACAGCAATTATGTGAGAGCTGCAAGTACTAAAGGCTTTGGACCTGCCTTCAGTGGAACTAATACGGAAAATGCTGGAAGTAAGGAAACCATAAGAGATAAAAATGGCAACAATGGGCACCCCAATGCCAATGGTCACAACAATAAAGACAATTAGTACATTTATATAAGAGCTGTTGCAGGAGCTCAAGGAGGGGAATGATATCACACATATAGTGATTGACAAGGTTGTCAGCACAAAACGTCAAAAATAATATATTTCCTGTATAGGCCACAGCCTCAAACACCCCCATCCCATAAACTCCCAACAAAAGGAGTAAACACACCTGAGGAGACATGGTGACTGTGTACAGCAGTGGTTTACAGATGGCGACATAGCGGTCCTATGCCATCGCTGACAGGATGTAGGATTCAGAAAAGACAAAAAAAAAAAAGAAAGAAAGAAAGAAAAAGAGCTGAGTCATACACCCTGCATAGGAAATGATGTTCTTCTTGGAGACAAAACTCATTAGCATTTTGGGGATGATGGCAGTAGAGAAACTAAAATCTATGAAGGACAAGTTGAAGAGGAAAAAGTACATGGGAATATGAAGGTGAGAATTCAGCCCAATCAGGGTTATCAGGCCCAGGTTCACCACTGTGACCACATAGAAACCTAGAAACAGGAAGAAGAGGGGCATCTGGAGTTCTGGCTCATCTATTAAGCCTGTGAGGACAAAATCTGTCACAGAGGAGGCATTATCTGCAGCCATTGTCCTCTAGGAGGGTCTGTAAGGGAAAAAGAAACAAGTCACTAGACAGAGAGAAGCCTACACACCATGGAAGTGCAAGGAGTAACGGAGAAGACAAGGATAGGAACATTTACTGAGTACTATGGGATAGGCTCTGTTCTAAATGCTGTGTGGCATTATGATTATCTCCATTTCACAGATGAGGACGCTGCACCTAAGTGACTTGCACAAGTCCCAATGCTGCTAAGTTACAGTAGAAGGTGAACTCGGGTGGTCTGGCTCCTGGGGTTTGAGGTTTTACCCCCTCTGCTACAGGACAGACCAGGTCAGGCAGGCACTCACCCTCCTGCTTGGAGTCACAATGCTGTTCTCCACTAGCTCTCATCCATCTCTTTCATGGACACTCAAACAGCCCTGGTGAACAGAAAGTGACAACTCAGAGCTCAGACCCTCGGCTTCTGCTTCTCTACTTTGAGGATCAAAACTCTAATTGTCTTGCTGAGCTGAAGAACTTGATCTGATTGTAGCTTTGGCCCAAGTCTCTTGTTCAAATTCTAGGCATGAGACAGCATCCTTTCCTAATGCCCATGATAACACGAGACTAAAGAGTTTTATTCTGGACTGGAGATCTCAGTGATGTAGTTACAGAGACTCCCTCAGGATCACTGCTCCAGAGACCCTCCCCTCTAAGGAAGAAGAAATGTTTGTGTAAGCCCTTGATAATGCTTGATGTGGTTTTTAATGACCTCTGGTTACATTTTTCACTGTGATTACATCTTTTTAAGCTATTAATTATACCAAAGCACCATGGGAAAAAATAGTAATTACTACCTTGTATTGAACCCTTACTGTTTATCAAATACTGTATTGATCCAGCACCCTCATATGAAGGATCCAAAGCAATGCACAAAAAATAGTACCTCGTTTATTCCTCACAACAGCCTTATCTATTAGACCTATAAATATCCACTTTAAAAGTGAGAAGCACACACAGCTTGTAGGTTCCAGAATCTTGAGTCAAACTATGATCTACCCAACTCCAAACTTCATAGGGGCCAGGGACCTTTCTGAGCTTCTTAAGCAAACACAAGGTGTTTAATGTATGTTACTAACAATGCCTAATTTTGTCTCCAGACACCACTCCTGCCTACTACAACTACTGCACACATTGTCAAAATCGTTCTCAGGAAGTGATTTCATTTATACAGAGACTAATAAAGTTTTGCATGGCAACTTACACTCAATGCCTTTTACCAGGGGCCCTTAATATTAAGGAAGACAGATTTCATACCCAAAAAAGAAATCTTGATTTGGGGTAATTTGAGCTTCAGTGTGCCAGTGGATTAAATAGGTTTTTGGTCCTGGATTCATGGCAAAAGTCCTCTTACAGAAGTTACTAAGTCCAAACACAAAAGCAGAAATCCATCTTCCTGCAGAAAAGTTCTACTAAAATCACTGCACGCACGCCTCTGTGTGTTTGTGTGTGCACACACATCCATGAGGACTTGCTCACCCTCAGCTAAGACTCAGCAATGACAGTGCCTCATCTTTTGATTTACACTTAGAATTAACATGTCCCAGAGTAACTCCAGTAATCCTAATCCTTGTTCTCAATCCCACTGCACAAATTCTATAAACAGAAAAAAACAACTCATTAAAATGAATGAAATTAAGCTCTCCTTGAGAACCAAGTACAGAGAAGTTGAGGGTTCCCTGAAAGCTCTAGGGGAATTTTGTTACTTCAGAGACAGTTGCCATGGCAACCTCATTTCCAAATGTATCTTAAACAGGGCTTCTCTAAAGTCCTGTTACCTGATGACTTGCTCCAGTACAGCAGAGAACAAAAAAGCTGTTTTGCCCTTTCCATTTGTACAGTACTGTTGCCTTTCCAAAACTAGAATCTCTGAAATGGCTTTCTTCTTATATTTGTTTCTAACTTAAACTATACATTATAAATACAACATTACAGGACATATGAAGATTTACATACAGTAAAATGCCTTTGCATATATGTCTCATGCATGTGCATTGGCTCTCAGACTTCTAGTAGACCATCAAAGTTGCACAAGTATGGTCCCAAATCAATCCTACGTATCATAGGATTCCCAGCTTCAATAAGAAGCACAAACCTGGCCAGAGAGAAGAGATGGCACCTGACTGGCCTCCATGTGAAAAAGCTTTGATTAGCTCCTGAGAAAATAGATAGAATTCAACTCATCTTTCAGTAATCATATGTCTGTATATTGTTACTGTTAAATTGATTTTTTTCATTGTTCCAGGATGGTTTTTTTATTTTAATTTTTTATTTAAATTCAATTTAGTTAACATATAGTATATTATTAGTTTCAGGGGTAGAATTTAGTGATTCATCAGTTGCATATAATACCTACTGCTCATTACATCAAGTGCCCTCCTTAATGCCCATCACTCAGTTACCCCATTGTTAAATTGATTTTAATAAACTTATCTGGCAATGTAATATGTGAGTTCGGGGATACAAAAAACAAACAAAAAAAATAAGCAAACAAACAAAAAACACAAAAAGTAAAGTACATGGTTCGTTGCCAGAAAGAAGCTTATAGTCTAATAGAGGCATCACCTATACAGGCTGTTTTTCCTATCTCTGTCCCGTCATCCCTTCATAGCTCACATTTCCCAGGGTTCATCTCTCAAATTTCCACACTATCTCTACTTCCTTTAATTCTTTTTTCTTTTTTTAATTAAAATTCAATTAGCCAATATATATAGTACATCATCAGTTTTTGATGTAGTGTTGAATGATTCATTAGTTGCTTCCTTAAATTCTTGATGAGCTCCTTCATTTCGTGGCTTCCACAATCCCTCCATATAAATGGCTCTCAAATTTGTGTCTTTATTTCTCCATTCTCTATTAAGTTCCTTTCCTGTGTACCCAACAGGATTTTTTTTTTCTGGATATTTCAAGAGACTGTCCTGTGGTCATCTCTGAACTCATCAAGTACATAAACACATGTTCCTATCTCCAAAAGTAGATGTTCTCTCAACCTCTCCATTATTTATCTGAGTATAACCAATGGTGAAGAGGTAGAGAGTAGAATTCATAAATTCTAAGCCTAGTTTTCCTAAGGCAGTCCCACCAGAAATTAATAGCTTTCTCTTTCACTCTGAAATATATCCCAGTTGAGTGAGAAGTATTCAGAGCATAAACTCCGGAATCTGGTGGACCTCAGCATAAATCCTAGTTCTGTGTCTTAGTAGCTGTGTGATCTTTCGAAATTTAACTTTTCTGTAAGTTTCCAATTTTTAATCTTAAAATGAGAAAAAGAACCACCCCTCAAAGTGTTATTTTAATGAGTAAATGATGTACCTTCTGGCACAAAGAAGATACAAAAAGCAGTTTATTAAAATGATTTATTTTTATGTATATTATTCTTAAAGATTTATTACATAAATAAAATTTATTATTTATTATACTAGTAGTAATAACTGTATCCTTGGCTGAAAGCAGTTTCAGAATGGGCTGGAACAGAAAGAAACCAAAGGCAGGGAAGTCAATTTAAAAGCTTTACATGAGCATGGGGCACCTGGCTGGCTCAGTTGGAAGAACATGTGACTGAATCTTGGGGTTGTGCATTCAATTTCCACATTGGTTGTAGAGACTACCTAAAAATAAATAAAACTTTAAAAAAAACACTTTACACAAGCAGTATAAACAAAAAAAGATAAACAGTGCCACATATTATGATATTATGATGAAATACCAAACAGGATTTCATATCTATATGGCTTGAGAGAGAACAACAGAAAAGCGGCACAAATCAAATTTGGTTGTTTCCAAGCCCAAACTGTGACAGAAATGGGAAAATAAGGAGGTGGAAGGATAAAGAGCTGGATTTTAGACAAGATCATCAAATGCTGGTGGGACTTACAGACAACAATGATCAGAAAGAAGTAGAAAATGGAAAATCAGGGGCACCTGGGTGGCTCAGTTCTTAAGCGTTTGCCTTCAGCTCAGGTCATGATCCCAAGATCCTGGGATCCAGCCCCACATCCGGCTCCCTGCTCTGCAGGAAGCCTGCTTCTCCCTCTCCCACTCCCCCTGCTTGTGTTCCCTCTCTCGCTGTTTCTCTCTCTGTCAAATAAATAAATAAAATCTTTAAAAAAAAAGAGAGAAAATGGAAAATCAGAGACTTAATAAAAGAGATTGAGATATAAATTGTGGGATCACCTGAATAGAGGAGATCACAGAAAAAATAGGAAAATGGCTTCAAGGAGTTGTGTTTAAAGACAGGATAGTTAGGGGTAACGTTTGAACCTTTCAAAAATGCCAAAAGATAAAGGAAGAAAGAAATTGGCCAACAAAAATGTCAAAAAAAGCAAGCATAGCAATTAAGAGCAAGAACTGGGGGACGCCTGGGTGGTTAGTCAGTTTAGCTTCCAGACTCTTGGTTTGTCTCAGGTCTTGATCTCAGGGTTGTGAGATCGAGCCCTGAGTTGGGCTCTGTGGTCAGCAGGGAATCTGCTTGAAGATTCTCTCCCTCTGCCCCTTCCCCCCACTCTCTCTCACACTCTCTTTCTCTCTCCCAAATAAATAAATAGATATTAAAAAAAAAAAGAGCAAGAACTGGGGAAAACAAACTTAGAATTAAACCCTAATATCTATAATATATATATAATATCTATAATATATAATATAATAATAATTATATATATAATTATATGTATAATTATATAAATATAATATATATAATATAATTGCAAGTATATTCACTATAGTATCTATATTCCTTATTTCCTGGGGGAACCTGAGTAACTTAACCTAATTAATACTTAGTGTCCCAATCTAAAACACAGGATTAAATAAATAAATAAATAAATAAAATAAAAAATAAAAAATTTAAAAACAGGATAATAATACCAAACTGGCAGATATTTGTAGGACTGAATTATACTCTCATGAATATTCATTTAGTAAATATTAGTTGAGTTCACAAAATGTCAGAGAGGTCAAGGTAGAGAAAAAAATTTATTTTATTTTATTTATTTATTTGACAAAGTGAGAGAGCACAAGCAGGGGGAGCAACAGAGGGAGAGGGAGAAGCAGGCTCCCCACTGAGCAGGGAGCCCAATGCAGGGGCTGGAGCCCGATGCAGGGGCTCAATCCCAGGACCCTGGGATCATGACCTGAGCTGAAGGCAGAGGCTTAACCAACTGAGCTAACCAGGCGCACAAGGTAGAGATTTTAAGAGTAAGGGATAAATAATGTTGATGTAGGAGAGAACATTAGGGTTCAAAGCCAATGGCCAAGAAAGAATTCTTGAGACATCTTTGGTACAAAAAGGTGATTTTGTTAAAGCACGGGGACGGGGCCCATGGGCAGAAAGAGCTGCAATGGGGTCATGTGTGGCCCATTATATACTTGGGAGGGGGTTAGAGATAGCATAAGTCTCTAAGGAATTTTGGAAGCAAGGTTTCCAGGACCTTGAGGGGGCTAGCTGTTGTCAGGAAAAGGTAAACAATGTCCACAATAGCCAAACTATGGAAAGAGCCAAGATGTCCATCAACAGATGAATGGATAAAGAAGATGTGGTATATATATACAATGGAATATCATGCAGCCATCAAAAGGAATGAAATCTTGCCATTTGCAACGACGTGGATGGAACTGGAGGGTATTATGCTGAGCGAAATAAGTTAATCAGAGAAAGACATGTATCATATGACCTCACTGATAAGAGGAATTCTTAATCTCAGGAAACAAACTGAGGGTTGCTGGAGCGGTGGGGGGTGGGAGGGATGGGGTGGCTGGGTAATAGACATGGGGGAGGGTATGTGCTATGGTGAGCGCTGTGAATTGTGTAAGACTGTTGAATCACAGACCTGTACCTCTGAAATAAATAATACATTATATGTTAAAAAAAAAAAAAAAGATAGTAGGAAGGGAAAAATGAAGGGGGGGAAATCAGGGGGGGACGAACCCTGAGAGACTATGGACTCTGAGAAACAAACTGAGGGTTCTAGAGGGGAGAGGAGTGGGGGGATGGGTTAGCCTGGTGATGGGTGTTAAAGAGGGCACGTTCTGCATGGAGCACTGGGTGTTATACGCAAACAATGAATCATGGAACACTACATCAAAAACTAATGATGTAATGTATGGCGATTAACATAACATAATTAAAAAAAAGGAAAAGGTCATTTATTACCGTCTAATAAAACCTTAGTCATGAGACCCTTCAGATGTAGATCGGTGGGCCATATGCTTTGGGGGATGATTGCCAAAACATATCTTGGGGGCTTTAGAGATAAAGGAAGTTTCCAAAGGAATTTTTATACGTTAAAGTAGACTTACAGAATCCTGGTGGGGGTAGGGGGGGTCAGGCTAGGATTGCCTTTTGCCCTTAGCAAAGTATTAACATTGAGGCAGCTGAGTCCCTAGAGGAAGGCCACTCTGCGTGTTTCAAGGACTTGTCAGTGGGCTGTAGGTAGTAAGGAAATTTAGTAATTTTTCTTCTGCCTTTGTTTCCCACATCAATGTTACTAAAGGGAAAAAAGAACTGAAAAACAATCTTGAACTAAGGCATTCTCTTGCAAGTCTATTCATTATTTTTCCATGTTACTCTTACAGTGCTTTGTCTAATACAGCCTTATACTATTCATTATTTCAAGATTATATTCCAGAAACCCCAACTAGATTAAAAGCTTCTTCAAGGAGAATCCTTAATCTTATAGCTTTTGGGTACATGAACACATTGAGTACCAGTCAGAGTGAAGAATACATTATAGATGCTCTTCAAAAACTAAATGAATGTAATGGGCTTGCATGTTGATATAGTGCCATGAAAATCCATATGGCAAACCCATAATTTCTGGGATAGTTTTTTACTGTCTGAAATAATTCGTCAGAGGTTCTGATAAGCAGACATTTTATCCCTACCCCAAAAAAGTAATATAAACCACACTTAATTAGGTTTACTAAAACTAAGTTTGAAACCTTTAATATGTTGATAATGCTGTCTACACAACAATGCCAGGAGATTTCTGCCTGTCAAGGTCAAGGTGTTTGCAGAGAAACTTCCACCTTTCTTAAAGATGCCGGCAAAGGAAAATTTACTAAGTGGCAGAAGTTACAGCAAAGACTACATAGAGAGTTACCAAGCAACTTAAAATTCTCTAGAACCAAGATTTTTTTCCTCAGGGGCTTAAATTCAGGAAATGTTGTGCTAATTAGTAAAGTTGTATTAATTAATATACAAATACTGTAAAATCTATAATCTATCATTTACAAGAACTGTAAAGGATACAAAAGAAATCAGTGTGCTAGGAAGTACAATATAGGCAGAATTAGTCAGGACAAATCCAAAATAATCTTCAAGTGTTTCATGGAAAGGAGAAATGTAATTTGATGAGTAGAAACAGGGAGATTATTCTAAGCTAACAGAGACTTTTTAATTTACTAAAAATTATTAAATTAAATGTCTTACATGTGCAAAGAAATCAAGCAATGTAAAGAAAGTAAAATGAAAGTAAAATGCATAGACTCCTCTATAATCTTATTTGCAGCATTAAAGAAACTGCAATTTCTTAAAGACCTCTCTGGAAAGGAAAGCCATATACCTTCTCAGTGATATGTTCCAATATTTTACAAAGCTTTCTCTCACGAGCTTCATTTTGTTAGCTTAATTCAAGAGGCAGTGTGGTGTCCTTTTGTCCAATGGCAAAAGGCAATCCTAGCCTGACCCCCCCTACCCCCACCAGGATTCTGTAAGTCTACTTTAACGTATAAAAATTCCTTTGGAAACTTCCTTTATCTCTAAAGCCCCCAAGATATGTTTTGGCAATCATCCCCCAAAGCATATGGCCCACCGATCTACATCTGAAGGGTCTCATGACTAAGGTTTTATTAGACGGTAATAAATGACCTTTTCCTTTTTTTTTAATTATGTTATGTTAATCGCCATACATTACATCATTAGTTTTTGATGCAGTGTTCCATGATTAGTTTTTGATGCAGTGTTCCAGTAGGCTTAGAAGTCTGAAGATCTGACTCGGATCATACCCTCTTGGACAAGGCACTGAATTGTCTTTACCTGGAAATTTCTCCTCTATAAAAGGAAGAGATGAAACCAAATGCTGTTAAATTCAATGAATACTTTCCAGTACTATTCACCTAACACAATGACAGCTAACTTCTTGAAATATTCATTTTCCTTTCTGAAATGGAAAAACTCAATTTCTTCCTTCCTATGCAGGGAAAAACCCAGTTCCTCCCTACTGTGTGTTTTTCTCCTGTGAGTATCCTTTACTACTCACACAGAACACTTCTTTCTGACACTTCTGGTCACCAAATGTGTGGGGGTTTTCCCCACAACAACAAGCAAGTCTCCGTGACACCAGCTGGGTGTCCTACAGTTTAACTCAATTCTGGCACTACCTGGATAATGTCCAATCCCACAGGTTAGAGGCTCAGTCCCACGAGACTGCCTCAGACCCTCAACACACACACACACACACACACACACACACACTCTTCAGACGTCAGTCCCAAGCCCAGGTTATCACCCATGCTTCTGAGCAACTGGCTATAGATCAAAGGATCCAGACCCTCTCCTTGGGGTTTGCTTAATTTGCCAGAGTGGCTCACAGAACTCAGGGAAACAATGACTTATGCTTACGAGTTTATTAAAGGATACAGATGAGCATCCAGATGGAAGAGATGCAGGGCAAGGTGTGTGGGATGGGCCCCAGAGCTCCCATGCCCTATTCAGGCATGCCACTCTTTTACCACCTCATGTTCACCAACCCAGAAGCTCTCCAAACCCTGTATTTGGGGATTTTATGGAGGTTCCATCATGTCAACACGTTTGATCATTAGATCCATTTTCAGCCCTTTTCTCTTCTTGAGAGAATTAGGGGCAAGCCTGAAAATTCAAGCTTCTAATCATGGCTTAGTCTTTCTGATAACCAGCCCCCATCCAGGAGCTATTCAGGAGCCCACCAGACCCACCTCATTAGAACAAAGGACACTCCTATCACCAAGGAAATTACAAGGGTTTCAGGAGTTCTGTAAATAGGAACTGGGGACAGAGAACAATATATATCTGTTCTATTATATCACATTTTCCTTTCGAAACACATCACCTATCTAATTTTCCTTCAACTTCTGGCCACTTCTCCATTTCCTTCAAGAGCTAAATACTGATATTCCCCCAGGGTTCCATCCTCAGTTTTCTAATCTTGGCATTCTCTTTGTGCTCTCCAAAAGATCTTGTCCATTCCCATGCCTGAAATTACCCTCTGCTGATGACTTCCAAATTTGTATTTCTATCCACATCTGAACACCCAACAGACACCTAAAATTCAACACATTAAAAAATTATATCACTACCTTTCCTCAAAAACTTTCTCTTCCTATATTCCCTGTCTTAATAAATGACACTTTGGGGCTTTGGGGCACCCAGGCAAAAAGACCCAATTAACTCATAAGGGAAAAAGAAATCATACTGTTGTTATATGTTTTCACAACATTAATGGAGTAATAGATTTCAGATACTCAAAAAAATAAAATGTGAACCAAGGATGGTTTTATATATAGCCAATCTGACTTCAAATATAAAAGCTATAGATACACTGCTATTAACTGATAAAAACTTAGGGGATCTTGTTACCATGAGCTTTTCCTAAGAAAAGTCTAGACAACAAGCTCTCGATAACCAAAATATTGAACAGGCATCAGTAGCATTTAATATTTATCTACTTATAGATCTAAGAATAGTGGTTGCCACGGGCTGCGGGCTGAGGGAAATAGGGAGATATTGGTCAAAGAGTTCATTTTAAGATGAATAAGTTCTGGGGATCTAATGTACAGCATGGTGACTATAGTTAATTGTACACTTGAAATCTGCTAAGAGAGTAGATCTTAACTGTTGTCACCACTAAAAAAAATGGTAACTGTGAGGTAATGGATATGTGAATCAGCTTGATTGTAGTGATCATTTAACAACATAAACATATATCAATTCATATTGTACACCTAAAAAGTATTGTACAACATAAATATATGTAATTATTTGTCAATCATACCTCAATAAAAATAAATAAAATATAAAATATAAAATATAATAAAATAAGCAAGGCTAATTACTTTTTAAAAATGAAGCTCATTCTGTTTAAATTAAAAAAAAAAACAGTTAACTAAAATTAAACAGGTTTCTCTTTTAGTAAATTCAGTGAATTTGGTTTTGGAAAAATGTTCAATGCAGAAAGATGTAAAATAAAGTGTTTTTATGATAAAATTTTAAATATAGTTCATTGTACACAATGACAAAAAACTAATGATGAATACTGACCATGTTGGTGGTGACAGATGCCAAAAGTTATGATGTTGGTGAAGGTGATGATGATATTGATGGTAATGATCGATGCGGTCATGGTAACGATGATAATGCTGATGAAGCTAAAAATGTTCCAGGGCTGGCAGTAGGCAGCAAGCTTCCCAGGCTGCAGGGTAACTCCCTCAACAGAAGAAAAATTAACACACAAGGGAGATGTCATTCATAGTACAAAGTGTACACCCAAAGACTAATTGCCTTCAAAGAGGACCAGGTCTCTGGAGCGGTTATATCCCAGGAGAGTTCTGCCTATACATAAATATACCCAACACTCCCCACCTCAGTGACCCAGTTTTATGAATGTGTTGGCCCCTTTCACTGGAAATGGATGTAAATCTGGTGCCTTTCTGTTTTCTGATATTTCTTAATTGCCGAAAACAAAATACCACCTAAGATTTCCAGGTAACAGTGTTGCCATTTTCCTCAAACCAGGTATCCAATTATAGTTTTAAAGTATTATGTAAGATGAGAATAAAATATCTTCCATGAATTTGCATTTCTAATGCAGACCTTTTATATATACTATTTCCAATCGTATATTCCCCCTCTTCAAAGTGCTTTTTCCCCACTTGAAAAGGAAATATAGTTGTCTGTGTAATTCTGAGTGCTGTCGTGCAGCAAGTCTGAGCTTCTGGTGACCTGATAGAATTATGGGTAGGATTTTTAGCATCAAGAAATTTGTGGATCATGGATAAGTTAGCTAGAAGATAAGAGGAATAAAACTTAGATTTCTGTTGCCCACAATTTTCTACATAATAGGAAAGGTGCTCCCATCAATAGGCAAGAACAAACACTGCTTCATAACAATATTCTGGGTTTTTTTTATTTTTTTATTGTTATGTTAATCCCCATACATTACATCATTAGTTTTAGATATAGTGTTCCATGATTCATTGTTTGTGCATAACACCCAGTGCTCCATGCAGAACGTGCCCTCCTCAATACCCATCACCAGGCTAACCCATCCTCCCACCCCCCTCCCCTCTAGAACCCTCAGTTTGTTTTTCAGAGTCCATCGTCTCTCATGGTTCTTCTCCCCCTCCGATTTCCCCCCCTTCATTCTTCCCCTCCTGCTACATTCTTCTTCTTCTTTTTTTCTTTCTTAACATATATTGCATTATTTGTTTCAGAGGTACAGATCTGAGATTCAACACTCTGGTAAACAATATTCTGTTTTATGCCCAACTTTGATTCCTGGTACTGATATATTTAAAGTGGATTTTCTGTTTCTTATCATTTTAGAAGACCCAGATTTGATGGATGGGGATATGTAAGATAGCTTTTAAATCTGTTATCACTATCTAGATGAAATTTATCTCTTTTTTAAAAATTAAAACACAGTTCAAAATTCTTGCTGTTATTAATGACTAAGAAGTTAAACATCTCACTGCCAGTAATTTAAGGTATAAAGTTTATGATAATGCAGACTTCCCTATCTCCAATATCACAGCAAGCACAACAATATTATTGCTGTTGCTGATCAAGTGAGCCAAAGTCTTTTAATGTTATATAAGAAAGCAGGTTATAAAACAACATATACTCTACTTGCTAGATGGGATGCTGCCTGACTCATGAATCATTTAATAAAGCAAATTAGATCTTTAAAAAATGTATAGTATGCTCACTTTGAGTAAAAAAAAAAAAAATGCATGTATATTTATATCTATATATGTAAATGCATATATGCATAAAAAAAGATCTGGTAGAATATACATTACAATTTTAGATTCTTGGTAGTTAGAATATGATTATTTTATTTTTGCCTGTCTGTATATTTACTTTCCTACAATGCAAATATATTTTGTAATTTAAAAAAAGATTCTGGTAATATAGCAATAATATCCCTCCTTGGCCTTAATGTACTAGATTAAGTTTACTAAAATATAAAAAAAAAAAGTGATGTCCCACAAAAAGAGAGCATGGTATGTAGGAAGACAGCAGACTAATGGTCACAAATCCTGGATTCTAGGCCAGTTCTACTTTTTACTAGCTGTATCACCTCAGGTAAATTGTGTAACTTCTTGAGTATCAGTTTCCTAGAGCAGAGATTGGCCAACATTTCCAGAAAGGACCAGATAGTATAGATTTTAGGTTGTTGCACAGTCCATAGGATCTCTGTTACCACGACACTGCTCTGCCATTCTAACAGGAAAGCAGCAGCAACAATGCATAAAGGAATGGAGACATGGCTTTGTTCCAATGAAATTTTATGACAAATACAGGCAGTGGGCTGGATTTGGTTGAGTTTGCCAACCCCTATCCTGGAGAATAGATAATATCTCTTCTCTTTTCCTACATTCTCCTCACACTAAGGAATAGAGTAAACCTCAGTATTATGCAGCCACACTATATGCCTGTAGCCAGAGCTGTGCAGACTTATAAGGCAGCAATCCAGAGGAAAAAGCACAGATTTAGAGAGAGCAGAATTAGTTTTTAATTTCAAGTCACCACTAATAAGCTCTGTGACCTTTGAGGAAGTCTTAAAATCTCAGCACTTCAGTTCCCTATTATTAAAATGGGGACAGTAAGTCCTGTTCTAAATACATTCCCTCCCCTCCTAAGGATTTTAGGAGTAGCATATGAGACTAGTCTGAAAGAAATGTGTACACCATAAAGGATAACAAGAGTGTCAGTAACTATTTGAGGAGGAAATTAAATTAGCAAGGATATAAATTTTTTCAGCTTGG
Source organism: Phoca vitulina (assembly GCF_004348235.1). Taxonomy (NCBI): domain Eukaryota; kingdom Metazoa; phylum Chordata; class Mammalia; order Carnivora; family Phocidae; genus Phoca; species Phoca vitulina. Next base: position 348,399 of record NW_022589737.1, read on the forward strand.
AAATAGATCTCAAAGGGGCACCCGGGTGGCTCAGTTGGTTGGGCGGCTGCCTTCGGCTCAGGTCATGATCCCAGAGTCCCGGGATCGAGTCCTGCATCGGGCTCCCAGCTCAGTGGGGAGTCTGCTTCTCCCTCTGACTCTCTCCCTTCTCATGCTCTCTCTCTCTCTCCCTCAAATAAATAAAATCTCCAAAAAAAATAGATCTCAGAAATAAGATATCCATAAGTATCATACCCTGTACATTTTGGGTCATGCCTCTTGGAGAGCATGTCTGTTGTTCATGTACTTCATCTCTATGAAGACAATAGGGTCATGGTTTGATATTATAATCTGATGTTTTAATGAATGATAAGAGATATTAATCACTTATTATAGGCAATACTATGTGCTAGGAACTGTGCACTGTGAGGTGCATATTATTATTAGTCCCAGGCTACAGACAAGAATGCTTAGAAGTAGAACAGTTACATAACTTGCTTAAGATCATGTGGTCAAAGTCAGAGCTGGAATTTAAGGTCTGACTTTTAAGTCTACACCTTTAACTACCACACTGTCAAATATAATATTTTAACACAATCATGCTTCTTTACATAAAAATATGATCTGTATTAATGCCATCAGTAAAAAAAATATAAGGGAACACAGAACTTTAATCAATTTTTATCTTTAAAAATAATGCATGCATATTGTTTAAAATTCAAATGCTACTGGGGCGCCTGGGTGGCTCAGATGGTTAAGCGTCTGCCTTCGGCTCAGGTCATGATCCCAGGGTCCTGGGATCGAGTCCTGCGTCGGGCTCCCTGCTAGGCGGGGAGCCTGCTTCTCCCTCTGCCTCTCTCTCTCTCTCTGACTCTCATGAATAAATAAATAAAACATTAAAAAAAAAATAAAATTCAAATGCTACTAAACAGTTAATAATAAAAAAACTAACAGTTATTGCCCCAAGCATCCCTGAGCCCAGCTCTGCTGCCCAGAGGAAACAGCTTTCAAATCTTACATCTGTTTCCTCTGGCATCTACCTCTGTGTTCCTCCATTATATGCTTACAGTGCTCTTTGAGGATTTCACTATTTTTTAGATATTATTCATAGTCTATAATAGGACCTAACTCATAATAGTTACTGATAAATATTTGTTGAATGCATGACTTCTCTTTAGATGCTGATTATCTAACATTCCTTCACCCCAACCCTTTTCCATATTCTCCCAAAATTGTTATAATACAATTTTTTATTCTCAGTACTTAATGTCAACAGTTTAGAACTCTGATAATGCAGACTGTATTATCATGCAGAATGAACCTTCACTGCAGAACCAAATATTGTACTTTTGATTGTTTCCTTATTTGTGCTACTTGTAATTTTTCCTGGAATTGTAACAATTGGCCAATACTAAGTATCTCTCCTTTATATTTTCAGATGTTCCATAATATGTCAAGTACTCCTTAATATTATTTTCCAAATATCCAAATATTTAGGACAAGCTACCAATTTCATTTCTCTCCTGAAGGCCTCTATCCTCTGTCCTTTCTGAACTCACTCTACAGACCTGAGGCATGACTGTCAGCCTAGAGTTTCCTTTGCTGCTCTCTTGTGTTGGGTTCCCTCTATCCTAGGTTCTAGTATTTTCACTGAGATGTCCAATAATAGTATCCTCATCTCATTTCTGCTCCTTTATATGCTGTGTGATTCTGTCTGTCTGTCTCTCTGTCTCATCTATCTATGGCTAGATATTTATCACTTCATTGATATTTTCAAAGACCAGCTTGAGTTTCATTGATTTCTTTCTACTGTTTATCTCTTTCCTATTTCACTGAATCCCATGCTTATCTATATTGTTTTCTTCATTCTGATTTTTTTTTAATTTATTAAGGTGGAAGTATAGATTACTGATTTTAGAATTTCCTTCTGTTCTAAAGTAATCATTTAATGTCAGGTTTTCCTATTAGCATTGCTTTAGCAGCATTCCAAAAGTTTTGATTAATGTGCCTTTATATTCACTCAGTTCAAATGTAACAATGTGTGACTTCTTCTTTGGCCTGTGTGTTATTTAGAAGTAGGGTATTTAATTTTTGAAGATTTGAAGATTTTTCCAGGTATCTTTCCATAAATCACTCATATTTTGTATTTGTTATGGTAAGGATACATACTCTATATGATTTCAACTTTTTTAAGGTATGGTGATTCGTTTTATTGCCCAGAATAGGTTTTATTTTGAAATATGTTCCATGTGCACCTGAAAGATTAGGTATTCTGCTACAGCTTGATGGAGTGTTTTAAAAATGTCAATTTGTGGATATTTTCTATGTCCTTATTAATTTTTCTACTACTTTATCAATTAATGATAGAGGAATATTGCAATCTCCAACTAATGGTAGATTTGTCTATTTTTCCTTTCAGCTCCTACAGTTTTGGTTCATGTATTTTGAAACTATTAATACATGAATTTATTTAGGAGTATTATGTCACCTTGATGAATTGATTCCTTTATCATTCTGAAATGTCCCTCCTTCTTTTTAGTAATATTCCTGGCTTTGAAGTCTACTTTGCTTAATGCTGATATAGTCACTCCAGCTTCCTTTTGATTGATGTTTTAATAGTATGTTTTTTCCCATCATTATAGTTTTAGCTATCTATGTCTTTATATTTAAGGTGGATTTCTTGGGAAAACATTTAGTTGAGTAATACCTTTTATCCAGCCTGACAATCTCTGCACTTTAATTGGAATATTTAAGCCATTAGCATTTAATTCAATTACCAATATGGTTGAGTTTAAATCTTCCATCCTTGCTATAGGTTTTCTACTTCTGCCAATTGTCATTTATTCCATTTTTTTCTTTTTCTTGACTTCTTTTGGACTAATTGAGGGTTTTTTTGATGATTTGATTTTATTTCCACTATTAGCTTATTAGCTATAGCTCTTTTTTTATTATTACTTAGTTCATGTTCTAGGTTTTACAATATCCATCCTTTCTGGATTTTCCAGAGGGTGGCATGGAAAATTCCTACAGGCAGGTAATCTGGTATAATCCTTGGCTCATGTTGCTTGTTTCCCTGCTTTCTGGAGTCAGTTTGGTGCTGCCTGTTGTCAGATGTCTGGTGGAAAATATTGTTTCACATGCCTTGTCTGGTTTTCTAATTGTTTATGGTACAAAGACAATTCCAGTAAGAGTTCTTCCTTCATGGGTAGAAATCAAAGTCCTCTCACTAACTTTTAACTATTCAGAATGACCGTGTTGTGAAATCCCTCAGATTTAAAAGATAGATGATAGATAAATGATAGATAGATAGATGATAGATAGATGATAGATAGATAGACGATAGATAGATGATAGCTAGATGATAGATAGATAATAGATGACAGATGATAGATAGATGATAGATAGATAGATGATAGATAGCTAGATGATAGATAGATAGATGATAGATAGATAATAGATGACAGATGATAGATGATAGATAGATGATAGATAGATAATAGATAGATAATAGATAGATGACAGATGATAGATAGATGACAGATAGATAGATGATAGATAGATAGATAGATGATAGATAGATAGATAGATAGGTAATAGATGATAGATAGATAGATAGATAGATAGATAGATAGATGATAGATAGATAGATAAATAGATGATAGATCTATATACAGATAGATACCTTCTTAAAGCAAATGGAATTTTCTTCACTCATCCATAAGCTGAAATCATAAAAACTAAGGATTAGACTTGTTAAGGTCATTTCATCTGTTAAACAATCTTCTTTAGAACTTGGGAAATTTTAGCCAGTATGAGAAGTGATCTTCCAGGAGCTTACATTTACCACTTGATAATTACTCAACAGAACCTACCAAATTACTTCTGGCAAGCAACTTATCAGAAGAAAAATACTATCTCCTCTTATAAATTATGTTTTCCTCTGTTTTTTTTTTCTCATTGGGTTGAAAGAAATGAAGAAAAATCATAACAAGAATATGCAACACCCCATGATGGGAGTTGCTTCTCCAGACCAATTTTAAACAGCTTTTTCAATTAAGGAATACCAAGATTCCTTTCAGGAAGTCTCTTGGGCATCTACATATAATTTCCATCAGCTAAAAATTTTCTCTGCACTGATCATAAGTTGACTCTAAAAACAAACAATAAGTAGTAATTTGGAAATCAACAACATAGAAACAGAAAAATGGTGAAGCAGTAAGAGAGATTATTCCAGAGGATTCACAAAGTGGCCAACGGTGGACTGCCCACTGAGGACAGAGGATTTAGGGCTATGCAAAGAGGGGGAGAAGGGAAAGTGTCCAGTTCACATTCAGATTGTTTTGCTCTTGATCTGTAAGTTGCAATATTTTCTATTTCTACTTCCACCTACTCCTATTCCTGATCCAACCTGAACTTTTCCTGAGTCTTCTCAACCCAGTAGAGACTAATCAGTCTCAAATTGTTCCTCAGTAGCTTTATTTTACTCAGGATAAACTGTATTCCATGCCAGCTTTCCAAGCTACAAAATTCTAGTTCCAATAAACACAAAACTTTAAAAAAAACAAATTTTTAGCTAACTTTGCTGCCTTCCCAGAAACATAAAGCTCAATACCAAAAAAAAAAAAAAAATGCTACAGATTAATAAATCAGAATTAGTATAGGTAGGAATCTGACATCTTATTTTTTAAAGCTCCTGGGGTGATTATTACATGTAACCAGAACTAAGAATAAGTACCCTAGGACCTCAAGTTCAATGACAAATTAGGACAAATCCAGCTGCCTAATGAAAATTTACACTTGTACAGCAACTGAATATTTGGAAAATATTTCCACATATATTATTCTATTATTTTCTAACTTTGGGATAATTTCATTTTTTTCTCAAATGTGGAGATTGAATTGTCATTCAGTAATTGGTAGAGCTTTAATTGTCAGCCCACATTACCTGGATTTGCGATAAGGTGACCACATATTTTCATTTTATGGGTTTGGACGAATGTATAATGACATGTATCTGTTATATGTATAACCATTATAGTATCACATAGAATAGTTTCTGTGCCCTAAAACCCTCTGTGTTCCACTCATCCATTCTTCCCTCCCCTAGAAGCCCTGATAAGCATTAATCTACTGTCTCCATAGTTTTGCCTTTTTAGATTGTCATATTGTCTTTCACTTAATATGCATTTAAGTCTTTTCAGCACTGAATAATATTCCATTGTCTGGATATACCACAGTTTATCCATTCACAAACTGAAGGACATCTTAGTTGTCTCTAAGTTTTGGCAATTATGAATACAGCTGCTATAAACATCCTTGTGCAGGTTTTTCAACTCCTTTGGGTAAATACAAAGGGGTACGATTGCTGGATTGTATGGTAAGAGTATGTTTAATTTTGTAAGAAACCACCACACTGTGGCCGTACCATTTTCCATTCCCACCAACAATGAATAAGAGTTCCTGTTGCTCTACATCTTTGCCAACTATGCTGTTGTCAGTGTTTTTGATTTTGGTCATTCTAATAGGTGTGTAGTGGTATCTCATTGTTGTTTTAATTTGCATATCCCTGATGACGTATGATATGGGACATCTTTGTATATGCTTATTTGCCTTCTGTGTATCTTCTTTGGTGAGGTGTCTGTTAAGGTCTTTGGCCTATTTGTAATCAGGTTATTCCTTTCCATTTTTTATTGAAATATATTTGACATATAACATTGAGTAAATTTAAAGTATATAACATGCTAATTTGATACATCTACTTTTATAACTGTAATATGACTGCCATTGTAGTGATAATTAGCATCACCATCATGTTACATAATTATCATTTCTGTTTAATTTTTGAAATAATTGAGTTCTAGTCTCTTAGCAAGTTTGATGGTACATACAATATGACTGTCAATATCCACTATTTTGTATGTAGGTCTCTAGGACTTTTTACTACACATTGCAAGTTTGTACTGTTAACATCTGTCCTATCATCCCACTCCCATCCCCTGGTAATCACATTTTTAATTTCTGTTTTTAAGAGTTTGGAATCTTTTTTAGATTCCACCTATAAATGATATCATACAGTATTTGTCTTTCAGTCTGATTTATCTTACTAAGCATAGTGTCCTCAAGGTCCATCCAGAATTCGTATATTTTGGATAACAGTCCTTTATCAGATACGTCTTTTGCAAATATTTTCTTATAGACTGTGGCTTGTCTTTTTATTTTCTTGACAGTGTCTTTCGACAGAGTAGAAAATTTTAATTTATTTAAATTAAATTTATTTAAATTTAATTTTAGTGAAGCCCAACTTTATCAATTCTTTCTTCCATAAATTGTTCTTTTGGTATTATACCTAAAAAGTCCTTGCCACACCTAAGATCATCTATATCTTTTCCTATGTTATCTTCTAGGAGTTTTATAGTTTTGCATTTCACATTTAGGTTTATGATCCATTTTGAGTTATTTTTGTGTGAAATGTAAGCTCTAATTCATTTTTTTACATGTTGATGTCCAGCATCATTTTTTGATAAAACTATCTTTGCTCAGGGTTTTTTTTGCCACTTTGTCAAAGACCAGTTGACTATATTTATGTGGGTTTATTTCTGGGATTTCTATTCTGTTCTATTGATTTGTCTATTTTTCTGCCAGTATCATACTGTCTTAATTACTATAGCTTTATGGTAAGTCATGATATGAGGTACTGTCTGTTCTCCAACTTTCAAGTCAGTACTACTTCTACTCTGGGTCTTTTGCCTCTCCATATAAATTTTAGAATTAGTTTGCTGATATGCACAACATAACCTGCTGGGATTTTGATTGGAATTGTATTGACTCTGTAGATCAAGTCCAGAGCTAAAATCTTGACAATATTGAGTCTTCTTGTTCATAAACATGAAATATCTCTTCATTTATTTAGTTCTTCTTTGATTTTTTTCATCAGAGGTTCGTATTTTCCTCATACAGATCTTGTACATAGTCTTGTTAGATTTATCCTTACATATTTCATTTTTAGAGGTGCTAATGTAAATGGCATTATGTTTTTAATTTCAAATTCTACTTGGTTTTTGCTGGGGAAAGCAATTGACTTTTATATGCTAACCTTGTACCCTTCCACTTTACTATAATAAAGATAGTTTTATTTCTTCCTTCTCAATCTGTATAACTTTTTTTTCTTGTTTTACTGCATTTGCTAGGACTACCAGTACTACACTGAATAGCAGTCATGAAAGGGACATCCTTCTTTGCTCCTGATTTTAGTGGGAAAGATTTGAGTTTCTTACCATTAAGTACAATGTTAGCTGTAGGTTTTGTGTAGGTGTTCTTTGTCAAATAGAGGAAGTTCCTATTCTAGAGGAATAGAGAATAGGTTTATTCTCAGTTTACTGAGAGGTGTTTTTTTTAACTTTTATTTATTTATTTAAATTCAATTAGCCAGTATATAATACATCATTAGTTTTTGATGTAGTGTTCAATGATTCATTAGTTGCGTATAACACCCAGTGCTCATCACATCACATGCCCTCCTTAATGCCCATCACCCAGTTACCTCCTCCCCCCACCCACCTCCCCCCTTCCACAACCCTCAGTTTGTTTCCCAGAGTCAAGAGTCTCTCATGGTTTGTCTCCCTCTCTGATTTCTTCCCATTCAGTTTTCCCTCCCTTCCCCTGTGATCCTCTGTGCTATTTCAACCTCAGCAACTTCTTACTGAGAGTTTTCATCAGGAATGGGTGTTTGATTTTGTCAAATGCTTTCTCTGCACCTATTGATATGATTATGTGATTTTTATTCTGTAGTCTGTTTATTTGATGAAGTATATTAACTGACTTTTGAATGTTGAATTATCCTTGCATAACTGGGATAAATCCCATCTAGTCATGGTGTATAATCCTTTTCATATATTGCTGGATTCTATTTGCTAATATTTTGTTGAGGATTTTTGCATTTTCTTCATGAGAGATATCAGTCTGTAGTTGTTGTTGTTTTTCCCTTATACTATCTTTGTCTGCTTTTAGTATTAGAGTAATGCTGGCCTCATAGAACGCTTTTATCTTCTGAAAGAAATTGTAGAGAATTGGTATAATTTTTCCTTAAATATTTGGTAGAATTCATAAGATGGCCAGAATGGGCTGAAGTTGAGTATTTCCTTTTCTCCATATGGACACTGGAGCCAGCTAGAGCTTTCCCCTGTGAGGTCTACCAGGAAAAGCCTTAAAAAAGAGAAAAGAAAAAAAAGGAAAGGAAAGGAAAGAGAAAGATGAAAGAAAGAAAGAAAGAAAAGAAGAAAGAAAGAAAGAAAGAAAAGAAATAAGAAATAGAAAGAAAGAAAGAAGAAAGAAAGAGAAAGAAAGAAGAAAGAAAGAAAGAAAGAAAGAAGAAAGAAAGAAAGAA